>NC_087404.1:0-300000 GCF_031307605.1 Tribolium castaneum
GCTCCGGGTCATCCCTGTCCTCACCACAGAACCAGCACCTCTCGTCCGCAGTTTTGCCTATCCTGTGCAGGTAGGTTCCAAAACATCCATGACCCGTCAAGGCTTGGGTCAGGTAGAAGTCGGTATGGCCTTGTTTTCTGTCCAGCCAGGGACCGATATCTGGGATCAACTTTCTGGTCCACGCCCCGTTCTGGGCGTTCTGCCAGGCCGCTTGCCATTTCCGGCGGGTCCTGTCCTCAACGGCTTTCCGCGCCCCGGGACCCATCCTTCTGATCTCTACCCTCTCCTCGATCGCCAGGGCCATGGGTTTCGTTCCGGCGATTACCTGTAGCGCCTCGTTCGAGGTGGTACGGTAGGCGCTGGTCACCCGCAGTAGTGCCGTCCTCTGTGCCCTCTCCAGTTTTTCCAGGCTTTTGCTTTTAAGGTGCCTTGACCCCCAGATTTCAGCGCCGTACAGGATCTGGCTCCGCGCCACCGCCACCAGCATCCTCCTCCTGTATGGCTTCGCCCCCCCTGTGTTTGGCATCAGCCTGGACAGGGCTGCCATTGTCCTTTCCGCCTTGGCGGCAACCTCCTCTACGTGTGGTGCAAATCTTAACTCCTTATCGAGCCTGACCCCCAGGTACTTTATGGAGGTTTGCGGAGATATATCTTCGCCCATCAGGGAGAACTTAATCTCACGCGGCCTCCTTCTGCCCGTGAGTAAAGTTGCCTCTGTTTTGTGCGCTGCCACACTCAGTCCAGTGTCCTCCATCCACTCTGCCACCTTTTGTAACGTCTGGTTTACCAGCGCCATCATCTCCTCTTCGTTTCTGGAGGACACCAGGACGGCCAGGTCGTCTGCGAACGCCAGCGTCCTCACTCCTACGGGCATCTCTAGCCTAAGCACAGCATCATACAGGACGTTCCATAGAGTCGGGCCCAAGACCGAGCCCTGTGGGACGCCGCACGTCATCTCGACGTATTCCTCCCCTTCCCCCACCAGGATTCCCCTGTCCTGCAGGTAGTCCTGTATGAGCGCTAACAGGGCTTTGTTGATTCGTTTTCCTTCTAGTGCCTCGATGATTTTCTTCCATGGAGCCGAATTAAAAGCGTTTTCGACGTCTATGGCGACGATGGCACATAGGTCCTTCCGGCCCCAGGTGCCCCGGTTGGCCGTTTCGGCAAACTTTAGTACCTCCTCCATGGCGTCTAAGGTAGACCTTCCTTTTCTAAATCCGAATTGGGAGTCCGCCAGCCCCCCCTTCTCGTCAAGTTCTTTCTCTAGCCTGGATCTGATGAGGTGCTCGAAGAGCTTTCCCATAATGTCGAGGAGACATATTGGCCTAAACTTCCTAATGCCTTCCGAATCTTGCTTCGTTTTCGGTATCAATACAAGTTTGGCTTCTTTCCACCTAGTTGGGAATTCTCCTTTTCCCGCGGATGCATTGATCACCGCAAGAACGTCACTGGTTGCCTCTTCCACCACCAGTTTTACAATCTCGGCTTGGATGCCGTCTGGACCTGGTGCTCTCTTTACCCGGAGTCTGCTCGCTGCATCCCTCAGCTCTTGTTCGCTGAACTCGATCTTCTCCTGGCAGGGCTCCTTTTGCCAAACCGTCCGTTCCCTACGAGGAAAGAGCTTCTTCACAGCTTCCTTCGTCTCCTCCTTGGAGGGCGGCGTCTCTTTTCTGAACTTCCCCATGGCTACCTTATAGCCCTTACCCCAGGGGTCTTCCTCTATCATTTCTATCAGCTCTTTCCACGCCGTTTGCTTCGCCTTCTTTATGTGTCCCCGAAGTTCCTTCTTGGTCATTCTGTACCGGTCTTCTAATTGCTGTATTTGTTCCGACGTAGTTTTCCTGCATTTACGCCCCCGCCCAAGAGTTCTTCTTGCTTTAAGGCACTTTGCCCTTTGCTCGGCAATGTCTCGGTTCCACCAGTACACTGGTCTTTTGTGTGCTGGGTGCCCCCCCCTACATGTGGCAAAGGAGGAGTTGCACATTTCCTCGATCTTTTGCATCAGTGTCCCTGTTGACCAGTGTCTGCCTCTACCACTGATCTCCTTCCTCACGAGTTCTCGATAGATGTTCAGTCCTTCTCCGTCGATTTTCCAGCTCTTCCTTACCCTCTTCGTTCTTGCTTCGTTTTCCTCTTTCGTTTTACATATTTCGAAGTAGATGTCCCTGTGGTCGCTGAGATTCTCCTCTGGGAGTACCTTCCAGTTCTTAATCTTATCCGCGAGGCCGTTCGACGTAATTGTAAGATCTATATTGGAAACGCTCTCCCCTCTCACAAAGGTGGGCTCGTCCCCCGTGTTTTGAATGGTGTAGTCTCTTTGGGCTATCCAATCCATAAGGATCCGTCCCCTTTCGTCCTCTTTTTTGGAGCCCCAAGCCGGCGACTTGGCGTTGAAATCGCCAACAATTATGCACTCCTCTCCGCTGGAATTTAGGTGGCCTTCTAATTCCCTAAGGAGCTGTTTGAACTCATCCAGAGTGGAGTTGGGCGATATGTAGCATCCATATAATGCGTACCCCCTGTACTCCACTCCCACGAAACCATTTCCAATATGTTTCCTGAGTGCCTCCGCCTTGTTGAATTGTCTGATTGCCACGTCTTTCCTCCTATCCAGCGTCCAAGGGCCCATTTCGGATAGTTTCTTATTTGGTTCCGCCACCACCGCGATGTCTATCTGTCTATCGTGAACTGTTCCGTGGAGTAGCTGGAAGGCTTCCCTGCTTCGGTTTAGGTTACACTGCAACACTTTTATTTTGTCTGGGCGTCCTGTTGGTCTTCCTCGTCCTCCTGACCTGACCTGACCTGACCTGACCTGACCTGACCTGACCTGACTTTTTTTTTTTTTTTTTTTTACCGAGGTTGAGGGGAAGCTCTAACAGCCGACCCCCGGGCCTTTGGTGGTACGTTCTTAGCGGCCCGGAGAGTGTGGGGCTCTCACCCACTAAACCCCTTTTCCTCATCAGCAATGTGGCAGCCGACCCGGGACTATCCTTCAAGACATTACTTCGGGTCGGCTGTTCGCTGTTGTCTATGCCATCTGCTAGGGGAGCCTCAGCGTCTAGCGCCTGCGCCCTTTCTCCTTCTCTCTTCCTGTTCTTTGCTTTCCATTATTCTTCGTGCCATAGCTGTGACCGCTTTCCACGTCCTCTCATCCTTTAGCATTTCCCCTACGAGTGCTTCCGGTTCGGGGAATGCCCCCAATATTAGTTCGACTTCGCTCCTTTCCTCCGTCCACCTTGGGCAGTCAAAAAATGTATGTTCAGCGTCGTCTCTCGTGCAGTCGCAGTACCAGCAGTCCTCGGTTGCCTCCCTCCCTATCCTAGACAGGTAGGAGGAAAAGCAGCCGTGGCCGGTCATCATCTGTGTGGTGTAAAAGTCTAGCAGGCCGTGCCTCCTCGTCAGCCAGGGCTCAATCTCGGGAATAAGCCTCTTGGTCCAGCTGTGCCGGCTCTCCTTGTCCCACCTATCCTTCCACTGTCGAATAGTTTTTTCCCTTTCCGCTTTCCTGTTTTCGGGTCTCTTGAAGGTCGCCCTCCTCTCCAGTGCCAGCAAGTCCCACGGCACCATGGAACACAGTACTTGGAGAGAGGTGGTCGCCACAGTGCGGTAGGCGCACGCAACCCTTAACATTATTGGTCTCTGAGCCCTGTTTACTTTCTCGGCGTTGCTTAATTTGTCCAGCCCTTTGGACCATATCTCGGACCCGTACATCATTTTGCTGGTGACCGCAGCTGCAATCGTCCTCCGTCTCCCCTCCGAGGCTCCCCGGAGATTCGGGAGAATCCTTGATAGCTTGCCCGTCAACTTGGTGGTCCCCGCAGCGGCTTCCGCTATGTGTTGGGCGAACGTTCTTTTCCTGTCCATGTATACCCCCAGGTATCTGGCGCTCTCGCTGGGTTTTACCACACTGTCGCCGACAGTGAACCTGATGTCAGCGTGGTCTCTCCTGCCCGTCATTATAACGGCCTCGGTCTTCTCCGCCGCTAGCGTTAAGTGTTTGCTACACATCCATCGGTTCACAGTGTCGAGGGCAAGGTTCGCATTATTTTGTAACTCGTCAACCGTCATCCCCATGGCGACCATCGCCAGGTCGTCGGCGAAGGCGAAAAGGCGCACGCCAACGGGAACGTCGAGATGTAGCACCTCGTCGTAAACGAGATTCCAGAGGAGCGGGCCCAGTACCGACCCCTGGGGCACTCCGCATGTCGCGTTGAATCCGTCGCCATGCTGCACGATGATGAATCGATCGGTGAGATACGAGCGCACCAGGTTGACGAGGTACGCACTTATCCCTTTGTCAATCAATGCCTGAATAATGTCGGGCCACCTGACGCTATTGAATGCGTTGGCGACGTCGAGCAATATTAGGGCACACAGCTCCCTTCTGCCGTACGAGCCGGTGGAGCACCACTCGACCACCCTGAGTACATCCTGCATCGCGTCAATGGTCGACCTGCCTCTCACGAAGCCGTACTGGGAGTCGGAGAGCCCGCCCTTGGCTTCGAGCTCGCCGAGCAGTCTGGCAAGTATTAGTTGTTCATAGAACTTCCCCAGGCTATCCAGCACGCATATAGGGCGATATTTGGGTAGTTTGTCGGGCGACTTCTTTGCCTTGGGTATGAGTGCCAATCTGGCCCTCTTCCACTGTTCCGGGAACTTTTGACTTTTTAATAAGTCGTTGACGAGTCCAGAAATGGTCTCGGGAGACGCCGCTACAGCAGCTTGCACTATCTCGGGGCCCAGGCCGTCAGGTCCGGCCGCCTTGCCCATGCGCATTCTCGCCGCCGCGGCCTGTATCTCTTCGTAGGAGAACATTGTCGGTTCGCAGGCCTCTTGCATGTCGTACGTGGGAATGGCGCACTGAGGAAACAGTTCACGCGCCGCCCTCCACCTTTCTCGCTCGCTGACTTGTTGTCGAGGGGCCGCCCTCCCAATTGCTATTCTATAGCCCTTACCCCATGGGTCGTGTTCGATGTCTTCTATAAGCCTTTGCCAGGCCTCTGCCTTAGCTTTCTTTATTTCCTTCTTCAGTGCTTTCCTCTCGTCCTTGTAGATCCGCCATAGCTCGGTTTTGCGGTCGTCCCTCGCCCTTCCCGCACGTCGTCGTGCGGCGTTACATCTTTGCCTCGCGTTCCCAACTTCGTCCGTCCACCAGAAGATGGGTTTCCTGTTATTAGCGATTTTCTTGAGGGAGCGCTGGGCAGCCTCGCCAATGGCCCGGCTCACTGAGATCGGGTCGACCGTATTAATTCTGGGTAGAATTTCCGCCAGTTGTTCCCGGAGCTGCTTATCTCGGTCTTTAGTCCATCTGAGCGCGTGCGCCTTTCCTCCGTATCTATGGTCGCCCGTCGCGGGTCTGGCCCTGTGGTCTTCGATGTCGATGGCGATCGCTCGGTGGTCGCTCATGGTTTCCGCTTCGAGAACGGTCCAGTTCCTCACCCTACCTGCCGCACTATCGTCGATGAACGCCAAGTCGACTATGGACGTTCCCCCCGAACCGAGAAATGTTGGGGAGTGTCCGGTGTTAAGGAGGGTCATTCCCAACGCCTCCGTCATCTCGATGACGAGTTGCCCCCTCCTGTCATTCGTCGACGATCCCCACGCTCGGTTCGCTGCGTTGAAGTCGCCAATGAGCAGTTTGTTGCCGTGATGGGTCCTGAGGAATGCTTCCAGCTCTTGGAGTCTTGTCTCAAACGCCGCTGCCGAGATATTCGGCGAGATGTAGCAGCTGATGTAGGTCATGTCGCCAGTCCTGGCCCAGGCAAAACTCGACCCATTTCCACTGTCGGTGATGTTTAAACTCCGATCAGTTATTTTTATAGCTGCGCTCCCTGTGTCGTCAACGAGCCATGCTTCCTTTTCGGCAAGGGTTAAGTTAGGTTCGCTTACCGTAACGACCGACGCCTCCAATTCGTGTGTCAGTTTGGCCAGCATAGCGTGGGCCATTCTGCTCCGGTTAGTATTAAGTTGTATCACTCTCGTCTTTTTGTAGAGGTGTTATTCGCACCTGTACTCCTCCTCATCTTTTCCACAAGTATTCGATACTTCGGGCAGGCCATGGAATCGGCCCTATGCCCTTGCTGTTCGCATTCGTAACAGTGGGGTTCGTTTTGACAGGCTTTTGCGTGGTGCCCCCAGCGCCCGCACTTTAAGCATCTGCCTCCCTTCTCGGTGTTGTTTTCGCCGGCTTTCTCTTTACATTCTTTAGCGCGGTGGCCGTACTTGAGACACCTATGGCATCTCTCTGGTCTCAGCTTCTCTACTATTCTGCACATAGTCCACCCGATTATGACCTTCCTCTTTTGTAGGAGATGCAATGCCTCGGTCTCCGGCACTAGCACCGTCGCCGTCTGTTTGTTCGTTCGCTCGTTAGAATGGAACGAACGCACCTGCGTATCTTCTGGGCATGCCGTTTTTTCGGTGTAGTGTTGTTGTATCGCTAGGCGTACCTCCTCTTCTGTGGTCTCTTTGTCGATGCCCGTTATTATCAGTTCTTTCCTCGCCATGGTTATCTTTGCTTCAGCCTTGTTTCCGAGTTTCTCTTCAATGGCCGTCCTAAATTTCTCGCAGTTTCCCTTCCCTTTTTCGGTCAGGTTGATCTTGATTCTACCGTCGCTCGTCTCGTAGACACCCTTGACCGTGACACCGATCTCTTCCACGTTGATCTCGCCCTTGAGCCGTTTCAGCATGCTGGCGTAGGTTTGTTCGTCGGTCTCAGCTTTGCTTACGGTTATGGTTTTGGTGGTTCTGCGTCGTTTAGTCTTTTGCTCTTCCCATTCTTCACTCTCTGGTTCGGGTTCACTCGCTCCCGCTGTGGATTTTCTATTCCTTGCTCGCGGGACATATACTTCAGCCATCATCTCCGTGTCGTATAGGGCCCATTCAGTAATCTTTCTCGTTTCAAACTTTTGGCTATTCGGTTCATCGATCAACGAATATAGCCGAAACTTTTTGATCCCCTTGTTACTTGCCAGGGTGGCTACTTTGCGCATTCCGTTCATTAGGTTCTTCCTTCGATTCTGATGATCCTTGCCTATGTTAAGTAGTATAGAGCGCCCGATTATGTCTTCTACCCTTTCGCCATTCTCGAGTTCGATGGTCCTGGATTTCGTCACACATAGCGCGGTTCCCGGTGTAGGAACACTCGTCGCCGTCGCTGGTGCGATTTCCGGAAACCTAGTCGTGAGCCTTTCTGCGACATCCTCTCCGCTTGCCGCTTCGACGACGACCACCTGGTCTTCGCATTTCACTGCGTCGTTGCGTACAAAGGTCGTCTTTGCGTATGCTTGATTCGTCCATTTCAGGTCGATCAGTTTTTCGAAGTTCTCGGCAGTTACGTTTTCCTTAAGACCCTCATATACTTGTGGGGTGGTCTGGTCGTGCGGTGTTTTCTCCTGTGGTTGTCTGTTCATTCTTCTCAGCTCTTCGTTCTCTTGTCTCAGTCTCTCTACTTCGGACCGCAGTGAGAGAATTTCTTCGTTGTGTGTTTCTTCTTTCCGGGCTAGTTCATCAGCGTGCCCTTCGCCTAACGCCTCGGTCTGTATGTCGACATCAATTTGTATTTTTTCGGGCTCAATGTATCTGTGTGATTCGACCCACGCCCTCACAGAAGTTCGACTAAGAATCTCCACCTGCCTTTTGAGTCTTGCCGATAGGTCCTTGATTTCCCTTTTCGTGTTGTTTTCAATTCTCCTTTCAAGATCCAAACCTAGTTTAATTACCATGTCCAGTGCTTCTGTTAGCACAAAGGCCTCTGGACTCTCAACCTTTTTGTAGGGTTCTATGCTCCGTTCGTAGCCTGGAGACATATCCGTGTACTTCCGTTTCTTATCGGCACTTCCTAGCGAGTGGCTTCTTGATATTTTCTCGTACAGTGTTTGCCTGCTTCCTCGTTTGAAGTCAGTAGCTTTCGGTGACGCCTCGGCCTGACTCCTCACCGAAGGTGTCTGAACAGTCGTTGGCTGACCGTCAGGGAGAGCCTGTCCAACCACTCCCTCACCGACGGGTACTAGGGTATCCCTCCCTTGCACCGTAAGTTTCTTCCTTGATTCGTCGCTCATGATTGTCTTATTTTGATTAGAGAGAATTTTATAGAGGCTCTCTAAACCTCGCAGCCCCGAAACCGCGCGGCCCCCGTTTCCAGACCACGTCTGGAGTTACGGTGTGATCTTGGCTGGTTTTGGTCCGCCCCGGGTATTTGATTTCCCCGGTACCACCCATATCTGGGAGGCTTTCCCCTATCCGCCACCTGGGGAGGCGCCCGATGGAAGACCAGCCAAACTTCACACGGGGACCTGACCTGACCTGACCTGACCTGACCTGACCTGACCTGACCTTTTTTTTTTTTTTTTTTTTACCGAGGTTGAGGGGAAGCTCTAACAGCCGACCCCCGGGCCTTTGGTGGTACGTTCTTAGCGGCCCGGAGAGTGTGGGGCTCTCACCCACTAAACCCCTTTTCCTCATCAGCAATGTGGCAGCCGACCCGGGACTATCCTTCAAGACATTACTTCGGGTCGGCTGTTCGCTGTTGTCTATGCCATCTGCTAGGGGAGCCTCAGCGTCTAGCGCCTGCGCCCTTTCTCCTTCTCTCTTCCTGTTCTTTGCTTTCCATTATTCTTCGTGCCATAGCTGTGACCGCTTTCCACGTCCTCTCATCCTTTAGCATTTCCCCTACGAGTGCTTCCGGTTCGGGGAATGCCCCCAATATTAGTTCGACTTCGCTCCTTTCCTCCGTCCACCTTGGGCAATCAAAAAATGTATGTTCAGCGTCGTCTCTCGTGCAGTCGCAGTACCAGCAGTCCTCGGTTGCCTCCCTCCCTATCCTAGACAGGTAGGAGGAAAAGCAGCCGTGGCCGGTCATCATCTGTGTGGTGTAAAAGTCTAGCAGGCCGTGCCTCCTCGTCAGCCAGGGCTCAATCTCGGGAATAAGCCTCTTGGTCCAGCTGTGCCGGCTCTCCTTGTCCCACCTATCCTTCCACTGTCGAATAGTTTTTTCCCTTTCCGCTTTCCTGTTTTCGGGTCTCTTGAAGGTCGCCCTCCTCTCCAGTGCCAGCAAGTCCCACGGCACCATGGAACACAGTACTTGGAGAGAGGTGGTCGCCACAGTGCGGTAGGCGCACGCAACCCTTAACATTATTGGTCTCTGAGCCCTGTTTACTTTCTCGGCGTTGCTTAATTTGTCCAGCCCTTTGGACCATATCTCGGACCCGTACATCATTTTGCTGGTGACCGCAGCTGCAATCGTCCTCCGTCTCCCCTCCGAGGCTCCCCGGAGATTCGGGAGAATCCTTGATAGCTTGCCCGTCAACTTGGTGGTCCCCGCAGCGGCTTCCGCTATGTGTTGGGCGAACGTTCTTTTCCTGTCCATGTATACCCCCAGGTATCTGGCGCTCTCGCTGGGTTTTACCACACTGTCGCCGACAGTGAACCTGATGTCAGCGTGGTCTCTCCTGCCCGTCATTATAACGGCCTCGGTCTTCTCCGCCGCTAGCGTTAAGTGTTTGCTACACATCCATCGGTTCACAGTGTCGAGGGCAAGGTTCGCATTATTTTGTAACTCGTCAACCGTCATCCCCATGGCGACCATCGCCAGGTCGTCGGCGAAGGCGAAAAGGCGCACGCCAACGGGAACGTCGAGATGTAGCACCTCGTCGTAAACGAGATTCCAGAGGAGCGGGCCCAGTACCGACCCCTGGGGCACTCCGCATGTCGCGTTGAATCCGTCGCCATGCTGCACGATGATGAATCGATCGGTGAGATACGAGCGCACCAGGTTGACGAGGTACGCACTTATCCCTTTGTCAATCAATGCCTGAATAATGTCGGGCCACCTGACGCTATTGAATGCGTTGGCGACGTCGAGCAATATTAGGGCACACAGCTCCCTACTGCCGTACGAGCCGGTGGAGCACCACTCGACCACCCTGAGTACATCCTGCATCGCGTCAATGGTCGACCTGCCTCTCACGAAGCCGTACTGGGAGTCGGAGAGCCCGCCCTTGGCTTCGAGCTCGCCGAGCAGTCTGGCAAGTATTAGTTGTTCATAGAACTTCCCCAGGCTATCCAGCACGCATATAGGGCGATATTTGGGTAGTTTGTCGGGCGACTTCTTTGCCTTGGGTATGAGTGCCAATCTGGCCCTCTTCCACTGTTCCGGGAACTTTTGACTTTTTAATAAGTCGTTGACGAGTCCAGAAATGGTCTCGGGAGACGCTGCTACAGCAGCTTGCACTATCTCGGGGCCCAGGCCGTCAGGTCCGGCCGCCTTGCCCATGCGCATTCTCGCCGCCGCGGCCTGTATCTCTTCGTAGGAGAACATTGTCGGTTCGCAGGCCTCTTGCATGTCGTACGTGGGAATGGCGCACTGAGGAAACAGTTCACGCGCCGCCCTCCACCTTTCTCGCTCGCTGACTTGTTGTCGAGGGGCCGCCCTCCCAATTGCTATTCTATAGCCCTTACCCCATGGGTCGTGTTCGATGTCTTCTATAAGCCTTTGCCAGGCCTCTGCCTTAGCTTTCTTTATTTCCTTCTTCAGTGCTTTCCTCTCGTCCTTGTAGATCCGCCATAGCTCGGTTTTGCGGTCGTCCCTCGCCCTTCCCGCACGTCGTCGTGCGGCGTTACATCTTTGCCTCGCGTTCCCAACTTCGTCCGTCCACCAGAAGATGGGTTTCCTGTTATTAGCGATTTTCTTGAGGGAGCGCTGGGCAGCCTCGCCAATGGCCCGGCTCACTGAGATCGGGTCGACCGTATTAATTCTGGGTAGAATTTCCGCCAGTTGTTCCCGGAGCTGCTTATCTCGGTCTTTAGTCCATCTGAGCGCGTGCGCCTTTCCTCCGTATCTATGGTCGCCCGTCGCGGGTCTGGCCCTGTGGTCTTCGATGTCGATGGCGATCGCTCGGTGGTCGCTCATGGTTTCCGCTTCGAGAACGGTCCAGTTCCTCACCCTACCTGCCGCACTATCGTCGATGAACGCCAAGTCGACTATGGACGTTCCCCCCGAACCGAGAAATGTTGGGGAGTGTCCGGTGTTAAGGAGGGTCATTCCCAACGCCTCCGTCATCTCGATGACGAGTTGCCCCCTCCTGTCATTCGTCGACGATCCCCACGCTCGGTTCGCTGCGTTGAAGTCGCCAATGAGCAGTTTGTTGCCGTGATGGGTCCTGAGGAATGCTTCCAGCTCTTGGAGTCTTGTCTCAAACGCCGCTGCCGAGATATTCGGCGAGATGTAGCAGCTGATGTAGGTCATGTCGCCAGTCCTGGCCCAGGCAAAACTCGACCCATTTCCACTGTCGGTGATGTTTAAACTCCGATCAGTTATTTTTATAGCTGCGCTCCCTGTGTCGTCAACGAGCCATGCTTCCTTTTCGGCAAGGGTTAAGTTAGGTTCGCTTACCGTAACGACCGACGCCTCCAATTCGTGTGTCAGTTTGGCCAGCATAGCGTGGGCCATTCTGCTCCGGTTAGTATTAAGTTGTATCACTCTCGTCTTTTTGTAGAGGTGTTATTCGCACCTGTACTCCTCCTCATCTTTTCCACAAGTATTCGATACTTCGGGCAGGCCATGGAATCGGCCCTATGCCCTTGCTGTTCGCATTCGTAACAGTGGGGTTCGTTTTGACAGGCTTTTGCGTGGTGCCCCCAGCGCCCGCACTTTAAGCATCTGCCTCCCTTCTCGGTGTTGTTTTCGCCGGCTTTCTCTTTACATTCTTTAGCGCGGTGGCCGTACTTGAGACACCTATGGCATCTCTCTGGTCTCAGCTTCTCTACTATTCTGCACATAGTCCACCCGATTATGACCTTCCTCTTTTGTAGGAGATGCAATGCCTCGGTCTCCGGCACTAGCACCGTCGCCGTCTGTTTGTTCGTTCGCTCGTTAGAATGGAACGAACGCACCTGCGTATCTTCTGGGCATGCCGTTTTTTCGGTGTAGTGTTGTTGTATCGCTAGGCGTACCTCCTCTTCTGTGGTCTCTTTGTCGATGCCCGTTATTATCAGTTCTTTCCTCGCCGTGGTTATCTTTGCTTCAGCCTTGTTTCCGAGTTTCTCTTCAATGGCCGTCCTAAATTTCTCGCAGTTTCCCTTCCCTTTTTCGGTCAGGTTGATCTTGATTCTACCGTCGCTCGTCTCGTAGACACCCTTGACCGTGACACCGATCTCTTCCACGTTGATCTCGCCCTTGAGCCGTTTCAGCATGCTGGCGTAGGTTTGCTCGTCGGTCTCAGCTTTGCTTACGGTTATGGTTTTGGTGGTTCTGCGTCGTTTAGTCTTTTGCTCTTCCCATTCTTCACTCTCTGGTTCGGGTTCACTCGCTCCCGCTGTGGATTTTCTATTCCTTGCTCGCGGGACATATACTTCAGCCATCATCTCCGTGTCGTATAGGGCCCATTCAGTAATCTTTCTCGTTTCAAACTTTTGGCTATTCGGTTCATCGATCAACGAATATAGCCGAAACTTTTTGATCCCCTTGTTACTTGCCAGGGTGGCTACTTTGCGCATTCCGTTCATTAGGTTCTTCCTTCGATTCTGATGATCCTTGCCTATGTTAAGTAGTATAGAGCGCCCGATTATGTCTTCTACCCTTTCGCCATTCTCGAGTTCGATGGTCCTGGATTTCGTCACACATAGCGCGGTTCCCGGTGTAGGAACACTCGTCGCCGTCGCTGGTGCGATTTCCGGAAACCTAGTCGTGAGCCTTTCTGCGACATCCTCTCCGCTTGCCGCTTCGACGACGACCACCTGGTCTTCGCATTTCACTGCGTCGTTGCGTACAAAGGTCGTCTTTGCGTATGCTTGATTCGTCCATTTCAGGTCGATCAGTTTTTCGAAGTTCTCGGCAGTTACGTTTTCCTTAAGACCCTCATATACTTGTGGGGTGGTCTGGTCGTGCGGTGTTTTCTCCTGTGGTTGTCTGTTCATTCTTCTCAGCTCTTCGTTCTCTTGTCTCAGTCTCTCTACTTCGGACCGCAGTGAGAGAATTTCTTCGTTGTGTGTTTCTTCTTTCCGGGCTAGTTCATCAGCGTGCCCTTCGCCTAACGCCTCGGTCTGTATGTCGACATCAATTTGTATTTTTTCGGGCTCAATGTATCTGTGTGATTCGACCCACGCCCTCACAGAAGTTCGACTAAGAATCTCCACCTGCCTTTTGAGTCTTGCCGATAGGTCCTTGATTTCCCTTTTCGTGTTGTTTTCAATTCTCCTTTCGAGATCCAAACCTAGTTTAATTACCATGTCCAGTGCTTCTGTTAGCACAAAGGCCTCTGGACTCTCAACTTTTTTGTAGGGTTCTATGCTCCTTTCGTAGCCTGGAGACATATCCGTGTACTTCCGTTTCTTATCGGCACTTCCTAGCGAGTGGCTTCTTGATATTTTCTCGTACAGTGTTTGCCTGCTTCCTCGTTTGAAGTCAGTAGCTTTCGGTGACGCCTCGGCCTGACTCCTCACCGAAGGTGTCTGAACAGTCGTTGGCTGACCGTCAGGGAGAGCCTGTCCAACCACTCCCTCACCGACGGGTACTAGGGTATCCCTCCCTTGCACCGTAAGTTTCTTCCTTGATTCGTCGCTCATGATTGTCTTATTTTGATTAGAGAGAATTTTATAGAGGCTCTCTAAACCTCGCAGCCCCGAAACCGCGCGGCCCCCGTTTCCAGACCACGTCTGGAGTTACGGTGTGATCTTGACTGGTTTTGGTCCGCCCCGGGTATTTGATTTCCCCGGTACCACCCATATCTGGGAGGCTTTCCCCTATCCGCCACCTGGGGAGGCGCCCGATGGAAGACCAGCCAAACTTCACACGGGGACCTGACCTGACCTGACCTGACCTGACCTGACCTGACCTGACCTGACCTGACCTGACCTGACCTGACCTGACCTGACCTGACCTGACCTGACCTGACCTGACCTGACCTGACCTGACCTGACCTGACCTGACCTGACCTGACCTGACCTGACCTGACCTGACCTGACCTGACCTGACCTGACCTGACCTTTTTTTTTTTTTTTTAAGAGGATTAGGAAATCTGCTGGACAGACACCCGGAGGAAGATGTTCAACCCTCCGGGTAGTGTCGGGTTGAGCGACCACCGGATCCCAGCTCGACCGACTAAAACCCTTCCCTCTCTTCACGGTTAGCCCCACCCGGAACCGCCTCTCGGCATTACTTCGGGTGGGCCGTGGGATTCCTTCTACTACAGTTCTTCTTTGTCTTTCTGCTTAAGGATTTCTGTTAGCAGTCCACTTATTTTAGCCCAGTTTTCCGGGGATTCCAGCATTACCCCGATAATGTTTTCTCTTGACAGATGTACTCCAACGTCGTCTCTGAAGTCTTTCCAGCGTGGGCAGTATAGGATATGTTCTGCCGAGTCACGTTCCCCGCAGTAGATGCACTCATCGTCAGGGCATCTTTGTATTCCGCTAAGATATGATCGAAAGTTTCCGTGGCCCGTTAAAAACTGCGTCAGGTAATAGTTAAGGGTTCCATGATCTCTTTGGAGCCATACCCGCAAGTCTGGAATGAGTTTAGAGGTCCAGCATTTCCGACCAGTCCACTCTCGTTGCCATTTGTTGATGAGTTTGTCTCTGGCGTCCGATCTGCTCATCCCGTAAAAGATGTCTTTTCGTTCTGTCGCTTGAAGGTGAACCGGGGGGATTCCGCTTATGACCATGATTGCATCTGTCGGAGCGGTTCTGTATGCTGAGGCTATTCTAATGGCCAGTCTTCGCTGTAGTGAAAATAGTTTTTTTTTGTAGGACTCTATAGTCATGGCGTTATGCCATATAGGTGCGCCGTATAACATGGCCGAGTGGGCGACGGATGACAGCATCCTTCGCTTTGAGGAACTTGGTCCGCCTATGTTGGGCATTACTGATGATAAGGCTGTAATTGTCTTTTCAACTTTAATTGCGGTTTGTTGTATGTGTTGTTTAAAACCGCAGTTCTGATCTATCCATACCCCTAGATATTTTATAGAACTTTTTGGGCTGATCTCTGTTCCTAACACGTTAATTTTAACTGCCGGAGGTTTGCGTTTGCATCTAAGGAGTATGCATTCAGTTTTCTCGGGGGCTAGTTTTAAGCGCTTGGTCTCCATCCAGTCTGCTATCTGCGCTACTACATGATTTGCTGTTTCTTCCAAGTCGTCTATCTGCTTACAGGTGATAATAACAGCCAGGTCATCTGCGTATCCTATAAGTTTGACATTTTCCGACGTTGCTATGCGAAGGACACTGTCATACATTACGTTCCAAAGTAGGGCGGCAAGGACAGATCCTTGGGGAACTCCGCTGTTCACTTTGACCGTGTCTCCGTAGTCTGTAATGATTTTCCTGTTGTTGAGGTAATCTCTAATAGTATTTATTAGGCTCGGTGATATTCCCTTCTGTTTCAGCTCTTCTAAAATTATCTGCCAAGACGCTGAGTTAAAGGCGTTTTGGACATCAAAAGTGATCATAAGGCACGTCTTTCTATGCCTATAGGAAGGTAGCTTTTCCTGTTCCGCTGTCCGTATAACCTCATCAATCGCATGAACGGTTGAGACGCCCTTTCTGAAACCAAACTGAAACGGTGAGAGCCCTCCGCGTTGCTCAATTTCGTCGTCTAATCTCTTGTACAGTAGGTACTCATATAGCTTTCCTGACGCATCTAGGATGCAGATCGGTCGGAATGCATTAGCTGTTCTGTTTAGTTTGCCCGGTTTTGGCAGGAGAATCAGACGTGCGATCTTCCAGCAGTCCGGGAATGTGGAGTCTTTAGCGCACCTGTTAAAGATTTCAAGCAGCGTATCCGGGCGTTCTTCTACCATGATCTTGATGATTTCTCCAGGGACCCCATCTGGACCTGGTGCTTTGCCGGATTTGAGTCTTCTGGCGGCATCCCGCAGCTCATCGTGGGTAAAATCAGGGATCGGTTTGCAGTTTTCTTTGATCCAGTCAACATCGGCGTGTAATGGAAACAGTATGGCTACCATGTTGTTCAGTTGCTCTCTCGGCAGCTTGAAAGGGCAAGCCTGGCCTGTTCTTTTCATTACTGTCTGATAACCGTTTCCCCAAAGGTCGTCTTCGAGCGATAGACACAACTCCTTCCATTTCTCAGATTTTGCTTTCTGTATTTCGTCTCGTAGCATCTTCTGTGCTTGTTTGAGTTTGGAAGTAGTTCCATCGATTAACATCACTGAGACTTGTCTTTTAGATCGGAGTCGAGTTATGGTGCGACGGAACTTCAGAGCATTTTTCCGCAAGTTGGCTATTTTTTCGTTCCACCAGTAGACGGGTCTTCGATTTCGGAAACATCTTTTTTTTGGCATAGCGGCGTTGCAGGCTCTCTGTAGGATCTTATTTAGACTCGCTGGTGTTGATTCGCAGGTTGCTTCTCTCAGTTTGGACAGTAGCTTATCTTTGTCTAAACGTTTTAGATTCCAGCCCGTATAACCTGAGGTTTGGCAGGTCGTTCCCGCATTATCGTCCCACGTAAACGCAATATATTTATGGTCGCTTAACGATTCGGCATCAAGGGTTCTCCAATTGCTCAACTTATGAACTAGATAAGTTGGAACTAGCGTTAGGTCAATAATAGATTGGGCTAGTCCTCTTTGGAAGGTGTACTCATCATGTTTATTAACCGCTGTTAGGTCGTGCTGTGCTATCCAATCGGCCAGGAGAGATCCTCGCCTATCACTGTATGGCATACCCCATTCGGTGGATTTGGCGTTGAAGTCTCCGGTTACGATTACCGGGTCTGACTGCGTTTGCATTGAGGTGGTTAGACTCTCAAGCACGTTAATAAACTCCCCGATTGTAGAGTTGGGGGAGATATAGCAACTGTACACGGTGACTACACTTGTCGAGATCCAAGTGAACCCTGACCCGCTCCCTGAGCATTTAAGTTGTACATGCTTGGAAAGGATGTTAATTGCGGTATCTTTTCGAATGTCGTGTAGGTATCTTGGGTTATCGACAACCTTCAGGTTTGGTTCACTTAGTAGAACGATGTCGGAGTTGGTCTCAGAGGCGGTTTTGTGCAGAATGTCGTGGGCTCTTCTGCTCCGGTTCGCATTTAACTGAAGAAAACTGATCATTTTGTATTAGTAGTAGTCTGCCCGCTAGATTTTTTCCTAAGGGGGCAGTTTCCTGCGTTTGCACGATGTCCGGCAACATTGCAAATTGGACAGAACATTTCATTTTTGCATTCGGCAGCTTTGTGATCATTTTTGCCGCACTTTAGACACAGTTTTGAGCGGTCAGGGCCTTTACAGGTGTCCGCCCTATGTCCTGTCTCCCAGCATCTAAAACACTTGTTTTCTGGTTGCCTGGGTCGGATTTGACAGAGGGTTAATCCGATTCGGAGTTCCTTGCTTTGAACCAGTGCGTCAGCCGTTACTTTTGTAGACTGGATAATTGCTGTCTTAGTGTTTCCCCATGCCGGCCTTAATTGGATGTGTGTATCTTCTAGCGAGATACCGCTTCTCTCGATGGCTTTTTCCACGTCGTCGTTTGTGGCTAAAGCATCTAAGCCCCTTATTAGCAGCGTATTCTGGGTTGGTTGTCCAACTACTCTAATTCTCTGGGCTGATTGGATGTTGGCTAGTTCTTCCTTAATTTTAGTGGCTGCCTTGGAGTTTGGTCTTATTCTGAGGAGTAGATTCCCTTCCCTAGTTTGACGACACCCTATTACATTGTCTTCCTGTTGAGACTTGGAAAGCCCAGATTTAACTTCTTTTAAAAGGTCGGCGTAGGTTTTTCCCTCATTAGCTCTGAGAATTATACCTTCTTGAGCCACTCGTTCATGGTTGGCGGTTCTTCTGGAGGATCTATTCTTGGTTGGGTCTTCAGGAATGTATATTGTGGCCTTCAAGTCTTTAAGAGAGTACTCTAAAGCCTTTCTGATGTTTTCTCTTGATTTAGGGTCGTCCACTAGGATCGCCACAGCCAGTAGTTTGGAGGAGGCCTTCATGGAAGCTTTGTTTAGATTAGTCGCTGCTTCAAGATAGCTAGGAGTTGACTCTTCTACAGTTGCCAAAAATGTGGACCGCTTGTTCTGCCCGAGATGTTCCTTTTCTAAGTCGTCTCCCTCTACCTGGATTTCACTTTGGCACGAGATATGTACGACTTTCCCTGGCTTAATTTTGTTCTCTTTAGCGAGGGCTAAGAGGTGTGGGACCCTGCTTGCAACTTTCCGGAAAACGCTTTTGTTTGTCAGGTCTTTTGTATCCCCTATTATTACCAAGTCTGAGTCGGTACTCGAAGAGAATAAGCTTCCACTCTTTGTACTAGTGGTCGTGTATGCTTTTTCTGGCCAGGAACGAGAGAATAAGTTCTCTAGTTCAGGCCCAGTAACTTGTTGGTCGATAGCTTGTCTGATTTCTTCCGTGTTTTGGTCTTCCCATCTTCTGATTAGGGCAATATCTCGTTGACATGCACAAGATGGTTCGTCTTCCGTTTGAGTGCCGATGGTAACCATAGATGGTTCAGTCTGGGTTCCTGTTTCATTGCTTTGGAGTGACTTTTCAGATTTTATATCGTCCCCCACATAGGTGTCCGTTTGGTTATCTTTCAGCAGCTTACCAAGGTTATCAACAGTTACCCGGTGAAGGAGCCCTTTTAATACTGTTATGGACTTCTTTATTTCTCTCTTGGTGTTTGGGTTCTTTGAGACTTCACTTGTAAGCCTCTCCATTTCTCGGTGCGTTGCCTCGACAGCTTTGCATAATTTCTTCCATTCGTTGTTTGTTCCCGCTTGCTGAGCGGTGCTTTTAGGCGTGTCCTCGCGTTTTCTCTTGGGTTGCCTTTCATCTGTAATCTCTTCTGGAGAGCTAAATACACTTACGGTGTCGTATCCCAAGTTTCTTCCTTCTTCTTTCTTCGGGCTCTCTGTCTTCAATGATCTTTTTGGAGTTTTCGGTAGTTCCCCCTGTGTAGATTTCGGGCTGCTCCAAGATCCAGAAACATCCAGCAGTAGAAACCTGTCTCCAGCGTCAAAGCTTTGTGAGCTATTCCCAATACCCATATATGCTTCTCGTCCAGTGCTGGCTCTGCGACCGCTAACTTCCTCCGTCGTCGTTGTAGAGATGTTACGCGCTCTACTTTCGCGACCTTCAGTTATGGTTGTAGGCTCACCTTCTTTAGGGTTGGAGTTGATATTCATCTAATATCCCACGAATTAAGACCAAGTATTCGTCGTCTCCCAGCAGTGGGCCTATACCGAGAGAAGGGCTTCCTACTGTGGGGTGCGCCTGGTGCCCCACAGGTTTTTACGAGCATCTCTCGGTTTATTATAGAGGTTTTTCTCCTCGCAAGCCGGCCGTTTAAGGCAAGCCTCCCGGTTGCGGGTCCCCGAAAACGTACCCCTGCCGCGCTCAGCAAAGGTTGTTGAATTCGGGCCGCAATTACGGTTTTAAGCAGGCAGGCTACGCTCCACCTCCTGTAGCTCGGATCTACCCCGGGTTTGCCAGTTCCCGTACCACCTAATCTCTTAGGTGGGTCCTGAGGTTTGAGCCGTCCTTTGTTTTTCCTTGCTCCTCTTTGGCCTTACTGGCATGGGTGTCCCTGCCAGGAGTCTCTTCCGTGACTCCCGCCAGCATTGCCCGCAGATTCATTGCAAGTACTTAAGCCCTCCCACCAACGACAAGGTCTCACGGCTCCTTGGGAGGGGACCTGACCTGACCTGACCTGACCTGACCTGACCTGACCTGACCTGACCTGACCTGACCTGACCTGACCTTTTTTTTTTTTTTACCCAGGAGCCCCACCCCGCTCCTGGACGTGGAACCCGACCTTAAGGTAGAATTGGTTCCCCCGTTCTTCACCTACCCGAAGCCCCGGTATCGCCGTTAGGCATGTCTTCAGGGGGCCGGGCTTGTCTGTTTCTACGCCTCCACTAGCTTCAGCTCCTGCGTCTTATGACGCTTCTTTTCATTTAGCCATTGCCATTGACCCAAGCCGTCGCCCGCCTCCTGCGATTGGCATCGGTCAAATCAATGGTTGACTGATTCCACCTGTTTTAATTACTCGTCAGCACCTCTGACGAGTCTCTTGGGCTGTTTATTTGCCCAGTCTTTTCATCCTCCATTTTGAATTTCAAAATGTCTTCAGTGCAACGTTGCACTTTTCTCCAATTTTTATTGCTTCTCAGCATAATCTCTACCAGATTATCTGGATTGATTTTCTCATTGACGAGCTGTTCCAGCCTATGCCGTATCCCAGCCCATTTTCCACATTGGAACAATACGTGCTCGGCAGTGTCCATCTCACCGCAGTACACGCATCTGTCATTTTCTGCTCGATGCATTTTCCTCAAATAACATCGGAAGTCCCCGTGTCCTGAGAGAAATTGTGTCAAGTAAAAATTTACCTGACCCGCATTCTTCTTTCTTTCTATCCACTGTCTTATATCTGGAATAAGACGGTGCGTCCATCTGCCTTTGGAACTTGCATTCCATCTGTTCTGCCATTCTTTAATAGACCATACCCGCGCCTCGCGCTTGGTGTGTGTTCTATTTCTTACCTTGACTGTCTCATGGATTCTGAGATCAATGGGAATCATCCCAGCTATTACTTGGACAGCATCCGCCGAAACGGTTCGGTATGCCGAGCATACGCGAAGAGCTGTCTTTCTCTGAACCTGTACCAATCTTTCTTGGTACTTCAACATGTCGAGTGCAGTAGGACCCCAGATTGGTGCCGCATACATGACAATCGAATTTACTACTTTTGCCATTACCTTCCTCTTTGAAGGTGATGGTCCTTTTACGTTTGGCATTAGCCTCCCCAGCATTGCCCCCATCTTTTCTGCTTTAGCTGCCACACGCATTACGTGTGACGTGAAAGTCATTCTCTGATTTATGTCTACTCCCAAGTACCTGACATTTTGTTTAGGTCTTAGCTCAACATTTTCCACCTTAAAGACAATGTTCTTGTCTGGTCTACGTCCGCCTGCAAGAAGCACAGCTTCAGTTTTTTCTGGAGCCAGCTGCAAGCCATTTTCTTTCATCCATCGTCCAATAATTTTGGACGTCATCTCTACTGTGCACATCAAGTTTTCGATGTCCTTCTCTATCACGACTAGTGCTAGGTCATCAGCATATGCCACTAGCGTCGCTTCCTTTGGAATTTCCAATCTAAGAACTCCATCATAAAGGATGTTCCACAAGGTCGGCCCCAATACCGAACCTTGTGGAACTCCACTCGTCACCTCCATGACTTGTCCCTCGCCCAAGTCTAGACTTCTTTCTGATAGGTAGCTACCTATCACTTTCCTCAGGTACATGGAGATACCCTTTTTCCTCAAGGCCTCCATGATGTTTTGCCAGTTTGCCGAGTTGAAGGCATTTTTCACATCGAAGGTGAGCAACACGCACCACCTCTTCCTTCTCGTGTCTCCAGAGTTAGCCCATCTTGCCAGGGCCATAACTCTGTCTACCGCGTCGAGGGTAGATTTGCCTTCTTGGAAGCCAAACTGTTCTTCACTTAGGCCTCCTTTCTCTTCCAGCTCTTTTTTGAGCTTTATCAGTATTAACTGTTCATACAGCTTCGCTACCACATTTAGGAGACAGATCGGCCTAAAATCCGATGGACTGCCTCCTTCTTTTCCGGGTTTTTTGAGTAGAACCAATTTAGCTCGTTTCCACTCTTTCGGGAATTTCCCTTCACGTAGGAGTCCGTTATAGGCTTCCAACATGAGTCCCTCTCCTTGCTCGTGGGCAATTGCTTTAACAATTTCCACTGGAATGTTATCTAGTCCCGGTACTTTGCCCGTTTTTAGCTTTCGTACCGCTTGTTGCATTTCATTGGAGGTGATGCCCTCTACCTCACACGTCTCTGTGAGATTCCATCTTTTTATCTGATGTTTTGGGAACAGCACATCGGCTATTCTCTGTCTAAATTGTGGGCTTAGAGTGATTTGCTCTGAACCCAGTCTTAGTTTCCTGGTGGCTATTTGGTAACCAAGCCCCCATTGGTCTCTTTCAATTTCATTTATCAGTTCTTCCCATTTAGCCTCTTTAGCTTTTCTAATGAGAACACGATAAATTTTTCTCTTCTGTTTATACAGCTCTGTTACCTCAATGACTTCTTCCAGTCTATTTCTGGCCCTCAGTCGCATCTGTCTTCGTTTGACAGAAATGCATTCTTTCCTTGCTCTCGCAATGTCATCGTTCCACCAGTAAACCCTTTGTTTAGCTGTGTTTCTTGTTCGGCCTTTCTTCGGAAGGTGCATGTCGCATGCTTCCTTGATGGCCTCCACCATGCTGACGCAGTCTTTATTTTGTTTTGTGTTCATCTTTTCTACAAAGCTATGGCGAATCACCAAAGGGCTAAAGCCCTTGGTGTTCCATCCACAGCATCGCCCGGAGTTCTGACCGTTTCCGGTTCTTTCTCCGTCTAGTTTCAATTAAAACGTAATAAACTGGTGATCGCTGAGAGTTTCTTCTTCCTCAACGGTCCAATTTCTTACCCACCGTGCAGCATTTTCGGTGCTGAAGGTGATATCTATACAGGATTGATAACGTCCTTTCAAAAAAGTTGGTTTCATCCCATCATTGTGAACAACGCAGTTTAGCGTTGCTAACCATTCAGACAACAGACTTCCCCTTTCGTCTTGTGTCTCTCCCCCCCATTCGGGTGACTTCGCATTGAAGTCACCCGTCACAACACAGGGTTTCCCGCCATGGGACCCTATGCTGCCCACTAGGTTACGCAGAGCACGCTCTGCTATCACAGGTTCGACATTGGGAGAAATGTAACAACTGTATATGATACACTCTCCCGTGTCTATCCATACAAAGCCAAGCCCCTTACCCCAGGCATAGACCTTTATCTTCTTGTTCATGACGGCAATGGCAACATCATTGGCATCGTCCGTCCACCATCCATTGCTGTGAACCCTCCCCACGTTAGGTTCACTCATCAGGATCACATCCCGACCTGTTCGTCTACAGAAGCTCGTAGCTGCGTCGTGGGCACCATGGCTTCTATTCAAGTTAATTTGGAGAAACCTGATCACGGTGGTTTCTTGTTCTCAGCGCGAGCCGCCTTCTTTCAAAGACTCTCACACACCAGCGTCTTTGCTCGGTGACCCCTTACGCCGCAAACCGGGCAGAACATCTCTTTTTCGAAGGCCTTCGCTGAATAACCTTCTTCTCCGCATCTGTGGCACAGTTTGGACCTGTCCACCCCTTGACATCGGGCTGCCATGTGTCCTGGCTCCCAACACCTATAACAGAAAACACTGTTAACTCGTTCAGTAATTTTGCATGTCACTAAACCAATCTTTATCTTGCCCTTACTCAAAATGGCTTCAGCAGTTTTCGCAGGTACTTTAATTGTAGCTCCCTCCGTATGCTTTTCGTAGAGATGTCACCTCCAAATCTGTGTTTGTGATGGTTCCATCCATAGCTGCTACTACGATACTGACTATTTCAGTCTCCACTGCCAGCGCATCTAGGCCCTTCACATGTAGGACTTTGTCCTCTTTCGTGCTATCATCCCGCAGCACGATCTTACGATTTGCCATCTTGGAGCATAGTGCCTCCTTGACTTTCTTTGCCTGCTCTCCTTCTTTGCCAACTAGCAAAAGAAGTTTACCTTCTCTAGTCTTTCGGACTGCTCGTATCTCGCAGTCCGTTTCGGCCAAACTTTCGCGTACTTCTTTGAGTACAGCTTCATATGTTTCGGTTTTGCTGCCTTGCACAATTACAGCATCCGTTTTTCTCATCCCTTTTGGCGATACAGATATGGCAGACTGGGCTTTTCCTTGGTCTCTCCATATCATTTCCTTTGCAATAGGTACACACAGTGTAACCTCCACATTTTCCCATCTAAAGATGTATTCCAACATCTTTCTGAGGTGTTCTTCTCGGCCTGTAATGTCGCTTCCAATTGCGACTTTTTCAATTTGAAGCTCTTTGAGTACTTCTTTCAACTCTTCCAAGGCTTCGTAGGTCTCTTTAAGATACCCACTTGCCTTATTTTTCTCGTCACCGGCAACTACAAACATGTAGTTTTTCAGTGTCTCTTTTGGTCCTGCGACGTGTCCAACCACTACGCTTCTTACAATAGAGTCACTTTGCTTTCTATAGGGTCCTCCCCTTCCAGCACCGACTCTCTGTACTCAGGACATCGTTGATGCAACATTTTCAACAATGCCCCTTCTTCCTTTTTGTCTCTGGTCCTAATAATCGTAGGAGCAGCTTCTGGCATCATGGCAAGCGGATTTACTGCCTTAATCTTTACTTTTTCGAAGTAACTTTCTTTCCAGTCACGATTCGAAAGGTCTTTAAAATCAACAAAAGATCTTTTATCTCCGATGTACAGCGGCTCTCTCAATTGTCCAGGCTGAGACATTTCTGTTACTTGTGTCGACTTCCCCCACATTTCAATAGGAGTCTGAGTCTCTGCGTTTTTTGTTATTACTTCCTTTGTCTGGGTGGTTACCTGAATGTCCACCCCTTTGTTTTCTAGCGATTCTACGAGTACAACATCGTCATCGCTATCCTCCATTTGTATATGTCTCTGCCATTTAAAGATTTCTTCAAAGACATTATCTTGCATAGCTTGCATGTCTGCCATGGCATAACATACTGCTTTTGCGTCATTTTTGATCTCCCGTCGCGTGTTGGGAGTATCGTCAATTCTGTCTTGCAGTACCTTGACCTTCTTAGCCAGTCTGCTTGTCACTTGTGTAAAAGCCTGTAAAATATCAGTACAGATTGTATTTCCTAGTACCAGGCTTTTCTGTTTTTTTATTCTAGTTTCAACTAGCTTTTTAACTTTATGTGCTTCCTCAGGAGTAGACACTCTTTTCCTTTTTGGAATTGCGCCTGTTGGTGTTTCCTTGTACGCTTCGATCGTTTCGTCTAGCTTGGGTGTTTGTCCCACTATCAAGCTAGTTTGCACTGTTCTTTGTGGAGATCGAGGCGTCATGCTTGATCTTCCAAACGGGTTAATGTTCCCCAAACTCGAGTCCTCTCCTGGAGTTTTAGGATTCTCTGCCTCGTCCAGTTTGGCGGTTTGTTTCCCCGCCGCTACTTTCAGAGCATCTGTTTTCGACAGGTCTTTTCTCAGAGTACCTTCTCCAGCCAGTTTCCCAGCTTCTTTCTCCTGTTTTAAAAATACCTTTTTCATGTGGATCCCACGAGTACGGGCGATAAGGTGGGGTCCATCCCAGGGGAGCGCCCGCTCCTAGGACAAGGCGTTTTCTATGTACTATGGGGACGCACCATCTCCCATAGTCGTTTCACCTGGTTTGACTGGGCACCTCCCAGCCATGGCTGTTGCATCCAACAGCCACAACCCGCTTGGTCGGAAAACTGCAAAAGCCGCCAGCGAATTAAAGATTTTTTATAGAGGTTTTCATCCTCGTAGGCCGGCCGGTTAAAGCAAGCCTCCCGATCCCATCAGCCGAGACGTTCCCTACACCACGCCTTGTGTAGAGTCGTTGAATCGACCTCTGGGTTTGCGGTATTAGGAGGGGCTGGCGCTCAGCTCCCTCAGCTAAGATTTCATCCAAGGTCGCCACACCCTGTCACCGGGCTTTCCGGCGTTCTTTAATGGATAGTTTATAGAGGTTTACTCCTCGCAGGACAAAAGTCCCCCCGTCCCCCCTTGAGGGTTTACGGTATGCTAAGGGAATGCTCTTAGTAGGTGCTCCGACACACCCTTAAGCCCCTCCACCACGACAAGGTGGCATCCCATCGGAGGGGACCTGACCTGACCTGACCTGACCTGACCTGACCTGACCTGTCCTTTTTTTTTCCCGAGAAGGAAAAATGCTGATTACGCACACCCCACATTGTTTGTGGGGTAGTGTGGGACTCTCCCTTTCTACTGGGCATACCCACTAAAACCACCTCCTCGCTTCCATCTGTAGGGGTTCCCGCCGTTGTGGCCTTGTCCTCCACAGACGAGTATTTTCGTTTCTCTCTTTATTCCTCCTTCTGCTCTTCCAATTCGTCCTTGCTTTTTTCCTCCATTATACTTTCCAGAAATTTTGATATCTCTTTCTACTCCTTGCTACTATTAATCATTACATTTGTTATATCCTCCATTTTCATATCTTTGTTGATAACGATTCCTTGCAGTTTTCTTCTACGTTGTTCCCACTTGGGACATTCCACTATAGTGTGTAGAGGTGTGTCCTCCGTACCTTCGCCGCAGTATCGGCAGTCAGCACTGGCTCTCTTCCCGATTTTTTTTGTGTATAAGCAGAAGGCTCCATGTCCCGTAAGACACTGTGTTAAGTAAAAAGAAACATGTCCATGTTTTCTTTCCACCCACTTTTCGATTTTTGGGAGGATTTTGTATGTCCATCTCCCTGATCCGGATTCGTCCCATTCTTTCTGCCATATTTGGTATGACTTTTTTCTTTCTTTTCTTCTATCTTCTAAGGTTACATGTCTACGAAGATTATAGAGGCGTTGTCTTTCGCCCGCCAGAATGTGAAGTGGTACCAAGCCGGCCACCACCACTGCAGCGTCGGTAGATACCGTGCGGTAGGCACTGCACGTCCGTAATGCCATAATTCTTTGTGTGGTCTTTAGTTTTTTTTGGTTTCCGCACGTTCCTGTCGCATCCGCCCATGCTGGTGCCCCGTACAAGATGGCAGATTGCATTGTCATGGCTAGTATTTTTCTCTTGTTTGGTTTTGGTCCTCGTACGTTGGGTAATATGGCATTCAGTGCCTTTATCGTGCATTTTGCTTTTTCACATGCGGCGTCGATATGCTTGTTGAAATTTAAGCGTCTGTCTATTTTTATTCCCAGGTATGTCACCGAAGAAGTCGGTTTGACAGTAGTTCCGTCGATTGTAAAGTTTATGTTTGTTATTTTTTTACAACCGAATATGATGGCTTCTGTTTTTTCCGGAGCGATTTTCAACTCGTTGTGAGTCATCCATACATTGGCGGCGGACAGAGTAGCATTGGTTTTCAGCATCAGTTCTTCTTTATCTTTAGCCGTTATCGAAATAGCTAAATCATCGACATAATAGATGTACTGAATATCTTCCTCCGTTTCGATGTTCATAACGTCGTTGTACATTATGTTCCATAGTGTTGGACCGAGAATCGATCCCTGGGGAACCTCACCGCCTATATTCTTCTTGTTATCGTTCGACACTTGTATAGTTCTGTTGTTAAAGTAAGACTTGACTAGATTAATTAGGTATTCCTGAACACCTATATCTTTAAGTTTCTTTACGATAATCGGCCAGGAAGCCGTGTTGAAAGCATTTCGGACATCTGTTAGTACCAACGCATTAAACTTCTTACTTACATTTGCTTCTTTTGCGATTTGAATAATTTTTTCAATGGCATGCATCGTCGTCCTGCCTTTCCTGAAGCCATATTGATTTTTGTGAAAACCACCTTTTGCGTCAACTTCTTCATATAATCTCAGATTTATTAGGTTTTCGTACACTTTTCCTAAGACATTTATGAGGCAAATGGGTCTATATTTTATTTCATCTGTATGATTCTTTTTTGGTTTTTCAATTAATATTAATTTCGCAGACTTCCACTCATCGGGGAAACGGTTACCCGTGAGCAAGTTATTGTATAAGTCTCTAAAGTAATTTATATTGTTTTTTATTACCATTTTAACAACTTCAGGAGGTAGGCCGTCAGGCCCAGGTGCTCTGCCTGATTTGATTCTTTTACAGGCATTTTCTACTTCTTCTTCGGTAAAGGTACTGTGATGATCGCAGTATTTAAAATTTTATTTTATTAACCAGCGCAAAATATTCGGAGTCAGTTTAAACGTTTAGTTCTTTGGCAATATTAATTCAACTTCAATTCAAAAGTTTTCAACAAATTTTAATTTAACTTATTTATTCCTTTGTTAGCATTAAAATGTTTAGAAATTTAGAAATTTCGTTCCCACGAAACTTTCCAAGAACTGTTAAAATCGTTATAAATCGCCAAATTGGGTGGTCGAAAGGCCATGTGTTTTAACAAGTGGATATGCAAAGATATGGGGGTTGGCGACGGCCTGGCTCTGCACCACAGTCGCCCAGCTAATTCAATGATTTTCTCACAAAAGCATAATTAATTTACTTTTGTTTAAAATAGCCAAAATTTATTGATAAACCTAAAATTAAATCCAATATTTTGTTTAGAAATTAACTAGTTACGTTTCAGAAAGAAAGGAATTTATGAGCCAATTTAAGACACGTTGATGATCAGTAAACAACTCGAGAAAGAATCAAAATTTCATCTTATTCAAAATTCCCGTAACGTTTCGTATCAAAAAGTTGAGTCTTTATGCAGTGTACTTCAGTCATCGAATAAAATTGAATAATTCATTTTATTCGGCGTAATTGTTAACAAATTGTTGCAAAACTTCAAAAACGAATTGGTCGATTGAAATTCATGTCTGTTAACTAGATTAGCATAGCCAAAACGACGCTGGTCAAGTGCCGCTTGAATAGGGGGTGTTGACAAATTCGTTACAGAACAGAGCTTTTAAAAGAATATCAAATTACAAGCACACATGTGCATTCCTTATAAGAAATTGCAGCGTAATTAACGATTTCTTTGTTAAATCAAAATCAGATCACGAAACCGGTAGTTTAGAAAAACACGCGTAATTTTTCTGAACATTTTGATGTAAAATTTAACCCTAATATTTAAGGCGCAGCCGTCGAAATTCGGATGTATAAATCATTCTATTTAATTACATTATTGTAAGCAAAAAAATTGCATGACACGATTGCTGCCCGTTACTAACATAATCCTAAGAGGAAAGTAGACAGGAAAATCCCTAAGGAAATTGGAGAAAAACGCGGAAATGTTAAAATAGTACCGGTGTAGTACTGGGGTGACATCTAACAAGGGGTAGTACAACCAAAATTACAGTTTCCTCACGGGGTTCTTCCCTATATTTTCTGTGTTATTTAAACAAACAAAATTTGTTGTTACACAAAATTCATTTCATTGTGTTCCAAAAACAACTTCAGACCTGACAACAACCAATTTTGGAGTTTAATTTCTCTTTCAGGATATTTAGTGAAATTCTATAGCGTTCTTGTATTGTATTCAGTTCAGATCGACGATTACCAAATTTAATGTTTAATTATAATGAAATTGTTAATCGGAAAACACCCCAGCTGTTAATTAATAATAATATTTAGAAAGTTAAACAAGGTTTGATCAAATGCCAAGACATCATAAGAGTCAAATTTGCAAAATTTCGCATATGTGGAAACTACTTAACAAGGGTAGTGGGGTAAGCGAGTTAGTGTAGCTTACGCAAGATTAGCCCTTAACTTTGGGAGGGATTGGATTTTTGACGGTCTTTCGAGGTAGTCGATTGTCGTGTTGTCCTTTAAATTTTTATAAATTTAAAACATCTTCGTTTGCCTTTTAGTGCGTCTAAATTGTACTAAGTGCATTTAATCGTAATTTTAAATTAAATTAATTTAAATTCTTAAATTAAGTGATAGCGTTAGTGATTAGTGAGTAAGTTAAAAACGAGACAAGTTTAGTGTGCGTTCGATTAGGTAGTGCTGCAAACTACAACACCTGGGAAGCAGCTAACATCCTGCGTTAGGAGGATTAAAATTTCTAGGTAAGCCCTCTAAAGGGTTAATTAGTTTTATTCAATTAATTTTATAATATTATTTTGAGTTTCTTCAAAGTCATTTCGTAATAGTGATCATTGTCATTCATCTCATAAAATTCTAGTAACCACAAATTATTTGTTCTCCAAAATTTAGGCGATAAACGCGTTATCAAAATTTCGTGCTTCACACATAAATTATTCAAATTTATGAAAAATGGTATTTTAACTTAAAACCACATCGCAACAACTAATTCTAGTTCCCTTTTGAATATCACTCATTTAAGTTACAATATTAGAAGTTAGTCATCACGTTGTTACAACAAATTTGAGTGAAACGGCATCCCACAAATATTAAACAACAACCAAAAACTAAAATCAAAACTCACGATGCTTTTCAAACTGTTGTATACAAATAGTTTAAATTTCATATGCCAAAACCTTACGAAGTAGAATGTTGTTGCTAGTTAAAGATAGGGTTGGAGTAGAACGATTTCTCTGTCGTGACGTGTTAGGCGATAAAGCAAAAGAATGTTTCTCTTTTGCGTCCAGTTCAGAAATTACAGGCTCGTGAGTTGGCCATCTTCATGGGAAGAGTTGTAGTCCTCGGGGACGCTCTTCCCCAACTTTAACAAGGTCTAAGACGCGGTGGCAGGTCGTAGTTTCCGCTCGTTGTACTTAGAATGGACGTTGTAATTCCCGTCCCAACGGCAAGTACTTCCACGTACTTGCAGGCTACTACGGACGATCGAGCAGACATAATCATCCGTGATTATCTGTAATAAACTGATATCGCGACATGGCAAAGTTCTGCACAAGCCTTTGTCAAAGCTCGTGGACGGAAAACTTTAGAGAGAAATTACTTCTACATTTATTCAGATTGATTTGTAAAAGCTTGTGTGTCCGGGTTTTGTTCGGAATTTGTTCTAGGTGTTGATCACCTGACTTTTACCGGAGACGGTACTTCGGCACTAGGGCGTAAAAAAAATTAAATGCGATGCACTTATCAAACATTCAAACATAGGTTAAATTTGCTGAATATTACTGAATTAAATTAATTCAGGTTAATATCAAAGAGTTATCAAGAAAAACTTTTCGTATCACTCAACGACTACAAAACTATTTTAAATTTAATACAAAACGAATTGTGGTTACGATTCTGATATATGTTGACGACTTTATAACACATACACCCATAAACAATTGGCCAAATTTGATCAAACTTTCATAACCATTGATTATTGTAATCCATACAACGGAATATTCTTTCTTCTTGTAATAAATAACTTTGAAGGAAACTTGTGGTTTAAATCCCTTCTCCCATGCGTTTTGACACTACTTTGAATCCGGACTTACGTTACGGATAAATCCTGAACCCTTTCTGATAAGAATTAAGATCAAATTGCGATATCACTATAAGAGTGACTTCGTACATCAAACCAACACAACGTAGGTAAGTGAAATAATCATGTAGCGGATCAATTAACTAGACGAGCCAAATCATTTCAAAAAAACAAAAGTAAAATTCAAGATTAATTAAATAAATAAATTAAATAAGTTGTAAATCATTTAAACATCGATCAACCATCATCAATCACGGTCTCACTACAGTACTTATCTCTGCCGGTATAATTTCTTCCGCCCACGACTCACAAACCATAGGTATAGTTGTGATAAAGAGTCCATCTATAATATCTTCCCTTTGTTGTCGAAGTAAAGTTGTTTTCGGATTTTGTACTGCAAGTTGTGATTTCACGATTCTGTATGCATCCCCGAAGATATCCTCATCTAGTCTTTCGCATAAGCACGCCCAGGATTTTCTTTTTGATTTTGTAATTAGCTTTTTGAGGTCTTTTTTTTCTTTTTTGTAGTCTTGCTTTCTTGTTTCTCTTACATCTTCTTTTTTGCATCTTTGGAACAGTTTTCTTTTCCCTCTAACCCTGCCTATTTGGTTCTGTATTTCTTCGGTCCACCAGAATGGCATTTTATAATTTTCATTGCATCTAATTCGAGGTGCACTTTTTTTGTATGCTTCTATTAAAGATTTCTCGCATCTGCTGACGTCTGCAGGTCCATCTTTGGTCTTTTCTCTAAACATACTATTAAGTATATCCTTATTAGGTATACCCAAGATATACTTTGATTTTCCTTGTCTCTTGCTTGCCATTGGTACTTCAAGGAGGATAAAGTGGTGGTCGCTCATAGAAATTTCATCTTCTAGAACAGTCCAGATTGGATTTCTTTCAATAATCTCTTCTGATACGATAGTTATATCGATATAGGATGACCCATTTATGCGTTCGAGGGTTGGTGTCCCTCCATCATTCAGTATATATAGGCCCATAGATTCCGTTGTTTCGAGCAATACTTCTCCTCGCTTATCCGTTATCTGTCCAACCCAAAAGTTATTTTTAGCGTTAAAGTCTCCAGTAATGATTATCCGCCTGCCTTCAATTCTTGCTATTCGCACGTCATTAAATAAATCTGACAGGTTTTCGTTAAACATGTTTTCGCTACAATTTGGGCTGATAAATACGCTGTACACAATAAAGTCTTCAACATTCACACACACATAACATTCACCAGTACGGTAGGATGTCACGTTAAAGATTTGGCTCGCGTTTAGGATTGCCACCGAGCAGTCATTGTTTGTGTAAAGATGTCGATTGTTTTTTATGCATCTTAATCTATTCGGTTCACTGAAGGTAATAAGATCTACTTTTTTTCTGACAGGAATTAGTTCCAAATTATTTTCTAAATTTCGTACAGTCACCTTATACTGGGCATCCGCAAAGATGACCGGTAACCTGAAAAGAATATTTAAATGAGTCTAGTTAAAATTCGTATGATTGTTTTAAAGGACGTTTTAAATTATCCATGTGGATTTTATTCTGTTCCTCCGTTTCTACATTTTTTTATCAACATTACTTGATTTTAAATTTGTTGATTTGCCGAATTTGTTCGCGGTTTTTTGTCTAATGTGTTTTTTAATAAAAACCTTTTGTTTTGGTTTAAACAGACTGGGTTTATCATGATTTTTGTTAACTTTGTTTATTCGTTTTTCTTTTTCTTGTGCAAGGTCTTTGTTGATTTTTGAATACAGAATTTTCGATCGTTCTTTGTGTTGACTTATATAGTCATTTATGAGGATTTTATCAATTTCTTAGTCAAATGGATCATTACTACTGATATGGCCATTAATAACATCTATTGGTTTTAACCTGGTTGTAGAATGTATTGAGTGATTGTATGCGAGAATGGCGTATGTCATTTTCATAGTGATGGGTGTTTTTAGGAAACCCTTTGAATTAAGGATTCGAACATGTTCTGCAAGAGTAGAATGTAATCTTTCTATCATCCCGTTAGATTGTGGATGATTTGGACAACAAAAATGTATTTTAATTTTGTGTAGGCCAAGAAGCTCTCCAATAACTGAGTTTTTAAATTCTGTTCCGTTGTCTACCGTTATTTGTTTTGGAACCCCATGATGTAAGAAAAAGTTTAACAGATTATTTACTATTTCTGTACTTACTAGGGAATTTAAGTAGGAAGCCTGTGCGTACTTTGAAAAGCTATCAATGATTGTTAAGAATTTGCACTGTTCTAAAGTAAAAGTATCTATATGTACGATTTGGAAAGGCTTTGTTGCTGTTGGGGTTACATTCATTTCGATTCTTACCGGGTTTCTCTCATATTTGGCTTGCTGGCAAATTTCACAATCATTAATAAAGGTTTAAACAGATTCTTTCATTAAAGGCCAGTAATATTTTTCTCTGATTCGTCGAAACGTTTCATCAATTCACATTACTCAAATTTTTATTTACTGAACAAATGTCCTAAAACTCTTGAAATTATAGGAGCTAATAACAGTGGTAGAAAAGCTCCTCCTTTTTGCACAAGTAATTTTTTCTTTTTATGAATAGATATTTGATGATTTACCAGGTCACGTAAAATTTTTTATGCTTTTTCAATTTGTTTTTCTGTAAAATGTTTAAAGGAACTTTTCCCAATAAAGTATTATGAGCACATTCACATATACAATCAATTAGATTCTTATCAGCAGAATTTAAAATTGATTTGCGACACTCTGCTTTAGCTTTCTGTAAAAATTTTAAAAGCTCTGCATTTCTTTCTAATGCACGGGACATCTCACTCAATACTAACTATTACATTACTTGTTTTTTGATTTATACTTTTTTGGAATGTATGCAAAAGAAGGTGATTCTGTAAATGAAACTCGGAATTCACCCAAAAAACTAATTTATTAGCAAATTAGATTCAACAACGACATTGACACTGCCACAGTGTCCTTCCAACTAACTAGGCGTTGCCCATACGCGCCTCACGCGTCATCATTTCCCGCCAATTTCACCAGCAGCGCCCCCTTCACTTAACAGTCGGCCACGCTTCCGTGTTCCACGTCCTCGGGGAACCACCGGTGTTTCTAAAACAAGTAATTAACCAATACCATGTATCCGAGCCGTAGTATACATCTACAGCCCGAGTCCCACTTAAGAACTATTTATAAACAACCTGAAAATAATCATAATCGTGTTTCTCACGTTGAGAATGAATCTGAAAATAATCATAATCGTGTTTCTCACGTTGAGAATGAATCTGAAAATAACCATAATCGTGTTTCTCACGTTGAGAATTAATTAAGAACAACAATAAGAACACTACCAACAACAACAATAAGATCACCAACACCAACAAGATCAGTAACCTCAAGAATAAGTAGAAGAACAATAACAAGAACAAGAACAATAACAACAATAACAAATCATTAACTCATGAGTTTCAACGTAAAGCGCTTAAAAACAACATTTGGGCCCAAAATCGTGAGTTCACGTTGAACTTCACTCAACTTCACAGCGAACTCAGTCATTCGTCACTGACATCGCCTATTGTTTCGTCTCCACTCGTCGTGGCGACAACGTAATGTCTCAATTTGTCCACTGAGTGAACACCCTCATATCGTTTTTGGGAACGCGTCGCCCCCGGCATGTCCGTCACGACATACCTATCGTAGTCGAGCACTTTCTGAATTCGGTACGGTCCCGAATATTTAGGTAACAGCTTCCGACTTTTGCCCTCGTTTGAAGCTCGCGTGGTGCGTACCAACACGAGATCACCTGCATTAAATCTCTTTGGGGCACAGCGTCGCTTGTCATAACGCTCTTTTTGCTTCTGCTGTTCCTTTTCGACACGCTGAGCAACGTCTGCTCGTGTCCGTGGCAAATCACCATCATGAACACCCTCTGTCACCACGTTGGTGAGGAGTGAGTCATTAGCATGTCGAGGTGTATACCCCAACAACAATTCGTATGGACTTTTGCCCGTAGTCGAATTCGGCGTAGAATTAATACCCCAACTAATTCTACTCACAAAGTCATCCCATTTCTCTTCTTCTCTCGAGCTAGCAGCAAGCTGAGATAAAATCGTACGATTCAATCGCTCCACCTGGCCGTTAGCCCGTGGTGTAGCAGTCGCGGTTAGTACTAATTTAACGTTTAAATCGGTACAATGTGTCTTAAACTTTTTGCTAGAAAAACAAGCCCCACGATCGGCTATTATACGTTTAGGTACACCAAACATTCCTGTAAGAGAAGCTAAAAATGATAAAACAGGGCCCACCTTAGTATTAGGCACGGCCCTGAGAAAGACAAATTTAGTAAATGCATCGATAATAGCTAAAAGATAAGAATTATGTGATTTGCTCTTTACAAATGGTCCCAAATGATCCATGTGCAATGTGTCAAATGGTTGCGAATTCTTAGGTATGGGATTCAAAAATCCTGGCTGCTTTCCTCCGGCTTCCTTATTGTAGAGACACTCCAAGCAGCTAGAAATATATTTATGAACATACCTCCGCATTGAAGGAAACCAATAAGATTTCGACACAGATGCCAAAGTTTTCTCATTCGATAAATGGCCAATTCCATCGTGGTGTGCTAATAAAATCTGGCGTCTTACCGCTTTTGGTACGACCCATTTTAATCCTGACTCAGTCTGTTTGAATACTCGACCATCTTTTAGTTTATACTCTTTGTGAATGGCACGCTCTTCAGCGTTCGTCGGTGATTTTTCCAATATTTCCTTCAACAATGCGCATCTCGCATCCTTCATTTGAACAGCTAAAATCCAATCATCATCGTTAACATTAATATGCAAGACTTCCACTGAAGGCTCCGAAGGATCTAATACCGGATTTCTACTCAAAGCGTCAACGTGACTCATTTTACTGCCAGGTCTGTATTCTACAGTAAAGTCGAACTCAGAAGTCAACAACCACCATCTCCCAATTCGTGGAATCAAATCTCTCTTGGTAAGGGTTGTTCGTAAAGCATTACAGTCTGTGATCACCTTGAATTGAAGCCCCAACAAGTATACTCGATAATGTTTGAGAGAACAGACCACCGCTAGCGTTTCTAGCTCGTACGAGTGGTACCTTTGTTCCTCTTTGGTCGTCTGTCGGCTGAAAAACATAACTGGACGCAAAGATCCATCACCTTGTCGTTGCAACAGAATGCCACCAATTCCAACTTTAGAAGCGTCAGTGTGTAACTCCGTTTCAGCTTCCGCGTTGTAAATTGCAAGAACTGGTCTGCTCGACAAGATGTCTTTTAAAGTCTGAAAAGCCCGCTCTTGTGCTTCTTCCCAAACAAATGCACTGCCTTTCTTTAGGAGACTCGTCAAACTATTTGCTATTGTTGCGTAATCTTTCACGTACTTTCGAAAGTACCCACACAAACCTAAGAATTGCCTAAGTTTGTGTACGTCTGTTGGTTTGGGAAAAGCTGTCACCGCTTTGATTTTTGTCTCGCCTGGCTTAATGCCTTCCGCACTGATCTCATGCCCTAAATACTCTATTTGACTTCCAAAGAAGCAACATTTACTCAGCTTTAGAGTCAATCCGAACTGTCGAAGCAATTGAAACACTGTTCGTAAATTGTTAAGACCTGTTTCAAAGTCTTTGGAAGGTATCAGAAGATCATCTATGTAACAAAAAGCGGTCTGAAACCGTAATGGACCCAACACCTTATTCATAGCTCGCTGAAACACTGCCGGAGCGTTGGCTAGACCAAAAGGCATGCGGACAAACTCGTAATGCCCATCAGGCGTAACAAATGCTGTCTTTGGAATCGATTCGGTGGCCATTGGGATCTGATAGTACCCACTCGCGAGATCTAGTGTGGTGAAAAACTTTGTGTTAGGTTAGTTGTAATTAGACCATTCAACCTTATAACTGTTTATTGACTAATATCCCGGAGCATTGAGGGTGCGTCCAGGCCCCTTCTGCGACATAACCTAACTAACTCACTCTGCCAAAAAACCCCCCTCCAACTCCCGTGTCGCCCACGTGAGAGTTGCCAACCTAACATCCCCCCTTTTAAATACAAAACTAAGCTAAATATGAAACTAACTACCTGAGGTATCAAAATATACATATTTCAATAACAATAATAATCTTGGTATCTTTTGGGTCTTCTGATTGGTCTTTTCTTTGGTTCCTCTGATTCGTCTGGTTGTTCTGGGTCATGTTCGGGTTCATTATTTCTGTCTGGTAAGGGCTGAAGATGTCTTCGATTTCGTCTGACGCAACCGCCGTCAGTCTCGATCAAATATGACCTTGGTTCTTCACATCTGCGTTGTACTTCTCCCTCCTTTTGCATATTTATGATCCATACGCGATCACCTTCTTTTAGATTTTTCTCTTCTTTTGTTACTCGGTGTCGTTTGTCGTAGTTGGACTTCTGTTCTGCTTGATTGTTGATTAACGTTTGTCTGACAGTGTCATGGTCGATAGTTGCAGGTTTTAACCCTGAAGGTAACCTTGGCAGTCTGTCTCGAAGGTTTCTGCCAAAGAGCAGTTGGGCAGGTGACAATCCACATTTAGTAGGTGTATTGCGGTAGGTAAGAAGTGCAAGATATGGATCTTCATTTTTCCTCAATATCGTTTTGAGCAGCTTCACAGCACTTTCGGCTTGTCCATTTGACTGTTGGTAATGGGGACTACTGGTAATTAACTTAAATCCATATTTTCTGCTGAAAGTTCTGTATTCGTGACAATCAAATTGTTTGCCATTGTCGGAGCGGACAACTTCGGGTATACCATGTCTAGCAAACATTTCTTTGAAGGTCTCGATAACAACTTTGGCTTTGGTGGTGCGAAGTTTTCTGATTTCCGGATACTTGGAATAATAGTCCTGTACCACTAAGTAAGTTGACTCATGATATTCTGCGAGGTCGGCACCAATTGTTTGCCACGGTCTAGATGGAACTTCGGATGGTAACATGGGATCTACCGTTGGTCTGCGTAGTTTGATGCAAATTTCACATTTCCCGACGACTTCTTTAAGCTCTCTTGTGATACCTGGCCACCACACAGTAGCTTTGGCCCGGTCCAAACATTTATTAATACCGAAGTGTCCGTCATGGAGCACATAGAGGCACTTCTTCTGAAGAGGACCAGGAATGACGACTCGGTCTTTGTAGCAAACCATGTCATGAGCGATGCTTAAGTCTTGTTGATGAGAGAAGAATTTACTGACTAACGGGTCGCTTTTGTGTTTCTGTGGCCAACCATTTTTGACGTATTCTTTGAGTTTGCTGTACGTTGGGTCCTTGTTTTGGTAAGACTTGATTTCTTCCGTTGAACAAATTTCTGTAACGACCTCACGCATCACGAAATTGATGTAGAGATTTTGAACGTCTTCTAGAAGTGGGTCTTGGTGTCGAATTCTGCCTTGGATTGGTGCTCTGGATAATGCATCGGGAACGAAAAACGTTTTACCTGGAACGTATTCTATAGTATAGTTAAATTTCAATAACCGCATGCGAAATCTTTGTAGCCTGTTGGATAGTTTGTTGAGCTCTTTGGTGGCCAAAATTACTGTTAACGGTTTATGGTCGGTATGAATTTCAAAATGAGCGCCCAGTAAGAAATTTTCGAGTCTTTCACACGCCCATGTAATGGCGAGAGCTTCCTTTTCAATTTGAGCATAGGCTTGCTCGCATGGTTCGAGGGTACGCGAACAAAAATAAGTAGGTTTCCAATTTCCGTCACTTTGTAACTGTTCTAAAACGGCACCTAAACCAAAAGACGATGCGTCTGCCGACACTCGCGATTTTTTGTCCGTGCTAAACTTGGCTAACACGCGCGATGATGCGATTTCACTTTTAAGTTTTTCAAAATCCGCTTGATGTTTATCTGTCCATACAAACTGTTTATCCTTGTGCAGTAGTTCACGTAATGATTGGGTTTTTTTCGAAGTATTAACGATAAATTTTGAGACATAGTTAACCATGCCGAGGAAAGTTCTAACTTCGGTTACCGACGATGGCGCGGGATAATTATTAATGGCTTCAACGCTTTTGGGATCGGCTTGAACACCATTTTCGGATATTAAGTATCCTAAATATAAGGTCTTGTTCGTTTTAAATTCACATTTGGATTTGTTTAAAGTCAAGCCGTGATCCGATAAGAGTGTTAACACTTTGTTCACGTTTGTGTCATGGTCAGCTTCGTTGCGGCCTGTGATGAGGATGTCATCAGCATGAACATGGACGTGTTCCATTTTTAATTTGCCGATTACGCCGCTGATGGTTTTTTGGAAAACTTCTGGTGCTGAGGTGATCCCAAATGGAATGCGTTTGTAGACATACCTGCCAAATGGTGTGAGAAAACAGGTATATTTGCGCGATTGCGGTGAAAGTTTAAGCTGCCAAAAGCCACTGGAAAAGTCTAACTTGGTAAACCACTTCGCGTCTTTCAGTTTCGAAATTGTCTCATCGACCGACGGTAATTGGTACAGTTCGCGATTAACGCACTTGTTTAGCTCGGTGTAGTCTGAACACACGCGAATTTTTCCGTTCTTTTTCGCTGCAATAACCATAGGTGCACACCACTCAGTAGGTTCATTAATGGCTTCTATAACGTCTTCGCGAATCATCTTGTCCAGCTCCTTTTTTACTACATCCATCATGGGGAGTGGAATTCTTCTAGGCGTGTTTAAGGTCCAAGGTTGTGCGTCTGATTTTACTTCAATTGTGTACTCAAAATTCTTAAGAGTTCCCAAGCCTTTGAACACCTCTGGATATTTCACCATCATCTTATGTTGGAATTTTTCATCAGCTTTTCTGCTAGTTACATGTCTAATAACACTGTCACTCGCAACGAGTTCTTTGCCAGTCCATTTGATCATGTCTAGTTTTTGTAAGGCTGGTCTTCCCAGTAAGTTATCTGGTGTATCAACGACGAAACATCTAACATTTTCTATCTTATTTTCCCATTTAAGAGGAACTACTATCTCTCCCTTTATTTCCAATTTTCTCTGGTTTCCTTTTCCGGGTCCCAACAGAGTTGTTTTTGTTCTTTGTAACTTTACTTTCCCCTGAAGTTTATCTTTGAATTCTTTGCTAGATATTATGGTTTCATCGGCTCCGGTATCTATTTTGAATACAATGTTTGTATTAAAAATTTCCGCTACCGCTTCCCAAGGTTTGTCCAACTTTACTCGATTAATATTGATAATCTCCCTACAATCATAGCTCGAATCATAGCTATCATCAGTATCATCTGATATTGAGGTTTCAGATTCCACTGCGTTTACGTTCTTTGTTTTACATCTGGATGCAAAATGGCCTTTAAAGTTACATTTATGGCACGTTTGTCCATTGGCTGGGCATTCCATCCTGTTGTGTGTGTTCGAATTTCCACACCTTATACAACCTTTAAATTTATGTTCACTTTGTTGCTTTCCATCTTTGCTCCTGCGCTGTTTTCCTTCATATTTCACGGATTTATGGTTAAATTTCTTGGCTTTGTCTCTAGCTACTCTGTTTACCGTTTCCTCTCTCACTCTTAGTTCTCTGTTTTCGGTTCTAATCCTCTCCACTTGAGTTATTTTGTCAATTGCTGTTTTAAGTGTCAATTTGTCATTCATTTGTAGATTTTCCGACAATTTTTCATCACGAATTCCAACAACTAATCGATCTCTTATGAGTTCCTCCTCCAAATCTCTGTAATTACATGTTTTGGCCAAGCTTATGACGTCAGCGATGTACGTTTGGGCGTCCTCACCTTCCCTTTGGTCACGTCTGTTAAACTTAGCTCGTGCGTAGATTGTATTAGGAGTGTCTTTGAACTCGTTATCAAAGAATTCTTTCAGCGCTTTGTAACTAGGAAAATCGGTTTCCTGTTTCTGCTTAGCCTCCATAAACTTTGTAACTTTCGCCCCCATATGCAACAATAAACTATTAATTTGCTCTGCTTGTGTGCTTTTGTCTAGTTTTGTTGCTGTTCTAAAACGTTCATAATGTGTAATCCACACTTGCCAATCTTCTTTTTCGAATGAAAATTTCTCCGGAATCGGAATGGAGTTGCTGAAGACGATGCTACTCGTTGGAGCCTGCTTTGACGGTGTGTCACTCGCCTGAACCCGGGCCTGTGCTTGTGCCACGAGATCCGCATATTTTTGCTCCAACTCGGCCACTTGTGCCTGAAGTGCATCCATCGTGATAGTTGTGGTGGTTTTTTACACTCACAATTTGTAACACGAGCGGGATTCGGATTTTAAAACACTGACACCATGTTAGGTTAGTTGTAATTAGACCATTCAACCTTATAACTGTTTATTGACTAATATCCCGGAGCATTGAGGGTGCGTCCAGGCCCCTTCTGCGACATAACCTAACTAACTCACTCTGCCAAAAACCCCCCCTCCAACTCCCGTGTCGCCCACGTGAGAGTTGCCAACCTAACACTTTGCACCGTTTAGTTTATCCAAATGTTCGTCTACTCGTGGTAACGGAAAGCGATCTTTGATTGTTTTCGAATTTAATTGCCGATAGTCAACACACATACGGTGTTGCCCATCTTTCTTCCGCACCAACAGTATGGGACTCGAATATGGCGAGTCTGATTCTCGTATGACTCCGCTACCTAACAAGTCATTTACTATATCTTGAACAATTCTTCTTTCGTGATGCGATAACCGATAAGGACGATAAATTACAGGTTTATCATCAGTCAAAGTTAGCTTCATTTCTGCCGCAGTTGTGGCACCTATTTCCGCTACATTTCGTGCAAAACAATCTCGAAATTCGTTAACGAGTTGTAACAATTGCTCGAACTGAGCCGGGTCTAGATTCTTATTGACTTGTGTAAGAAGTTCCCACCGTTGAAAACTCTTTACCTCAACCTTCCCCATAGAAAACACACTCACCGTCGTAGCTGTCCTTTCCTGCTCGCAAGGCTCAGCTCTCGCAACGATTTGCGCCTTTCGATAGACCAGATCTTGGTGCGATAGATTGCGAACGGTCACTAGGCCTCCATCACATGTGACACACCGATGAACAACGTGTTCGAACCCTGGTCTCGGACGTTGACACCCTTCAACGTAATAAGTTCCTTTCCACCCATCGTCTTTTGCCTTGATTCGTATGCAACCAATGGATTGAGGAGGGATCACTGTTTCGTCTTCCGCCCAAAGTGCAACTTTTCGTGTCGGAAGTTGGCCTAGAAATGCTTGGATCGATTCGTTGTTTCCGTCAACTACTCTCACAGCTTCCTCATTTGCTATAATCGTATTAGCACCCGCATTCAGGAAGGTCTGTCCCACTATGACAAGCACACGTTGTGCACTGTCTTCGACGATCAAAGCTTTTACGTTTGCCTTGACAAGATCCACTTCTAGCTCTACTTCGACTTCCCCATGCACTTTGGTGATTCCCTGGCCATAACCACGAATCAAATGTAAACTTGGCTGCCACATCAGTCCCAATTCTCTAGCAACACTTTGCTTGACAAGGACCGGTTCAGCTCCTGAGTCAATGTAAGCTCGCGTCGGCTTACCATTGACCTTAATGTCTATGTAATAATTCTTATTATTACTTGCGTCAGCTACACTTGTCGTTAGTGCCTGCTTAGACATGTTTTCTTTTACTACGTTACCACGTCGGCACTCAGCATCCACATGTCCAATGCGACCCCATTTCTTGCACTCAATTCTTGGTTTCGGGCACTTTGTCGCAACATGTCCTCGATTACGACAATTGTAACACCGAACTGACGAATACAGTTTTTGTGTTTCGACTCGACTTGGAAGGAACCTCCTCCTTTCCCGAGGCGCCTGCTTTGCGAGCGTATCCCGCTTGTCACCTTCGGATCTCAGAGTCGACAAATACTCAGCGTACAAGCTTTCGGGTGTAACGTAACGCCCTGCTCTAGCCCCATTTCTGAGAGTCACATCAGTGATTCCATCAATAAGACAGGAGACTGCATTCGTTCCTGTTATGTCACAAGCCTGCAACAGATTTAATTTCCCAAAATAATATTGTGCCCAGGTTTCCCCATCTTCCTTCACCCTATTCACTAGCTTACGAAGTGTGGAAGCATAATCGTGGTGATCGGGGAAGGTGGCTTGTAACAAACGTTTCCATTCATCCCAGCTCCGGTCGTATGCTGAGGGATCGAGATTGTCGTACCACTCCTTGGCCAACCCCTTGAGTCGACTTATCATGCCGTAAATCGTTGTACGTTCGTCCCAACCGTTCACGAGAGCCAACTGGTCAATTTTATGCAACCACTTAGTGGTACTAAAATTGGGGTTTCCTGGAGCGAATTCAGGAATCAGGTCACTTTTAATGCCAACTTGTCCTGATGTGTGCTCAAAATTGCGGTTTAGCAAACGTCGATTCAAGTTTTCCACAAGTTGCTCAAGTCTCGCGATTCTAGCGGACTCGGCCGAAACTGGGGGTGACCCAGGCGCGGACCTTTTCGGCCGTGGCTCATCGTCACTTGAGTCCGAGTCGTCCGAGTCCACATTTCCTCGGTACCTGTGACGCCCCATTGCGAAAATCTCACCAGAAAACTTTTCGCGCCTTTTGAGCCACACCCAAATGAAAATTGACAGCGTGTGGTTGCGTAACTCCTAGAACTCGTCAGAAATCAGAAAAACCAGATAAATTCGGCTAGCACCCGATTGATTTGTTCGATTTCAAGTCGTAAAACACAATTTTGTTACGAATGAAACGGTACAGATTCCCAAAACTTCAATTTTTGGCCCTTGCCTTGGCGACCCACAAATTCCTCACAAAATCACCACAAATCACCACTCTCTATCGGAAACGATTATTTGAGCAATATCCTACCGCTGCTCTGTAAATGAAACTCGGAATTCACCCAAAAAACTAATTTATTAGCAAATTAGATTCAACAACGACATTGACACTGCCACAGTGTCCTTCCAACTAACTAGGCGTTGCCCATACGCGCCTCACGCGTCATCATTTCCCGCCAATTTCACCAGCAGCGCCCCCTTCACTTAACAATTCATCTAATAAAATATTAGTACGTATACGAAATTCGTCTGGCGTATCCTGCTTTAAATCAAAAAGTAAATATCCATGAGGTCTCATTGTTGCATCTTTATAGGCTTCTTGAATAAATTTTGTATTTTTTGGACAAATTTGTTTTGCCAGAAAATTTATTTGTGCTTTATCGCGAGGATTTTTGAAGTATATAATATAATTCGCATTTAATGATATATCTCGTTGACCTTTTCCTTGATGAAATAAATTTTGGGTAATATGGAAAACACTAATATTTCTATAGTGAATTCCTTTAGTAAAAATGTTAACAATACGTCCATCGGCCTCTCTCATTAAGTCGTCGATAATCATTAATGTCGGTTGTAAAGAATCAAAGTCATTCATTTCGGAAATTCCTTGCTGATATTCGATTCTTAATTTATTATTATTATTATCTTCATATAATGGTTGCCATTCGTCGTAAAACCAAACAATACGTTTAAATTTTACATCACACATTTCATTTAAATGTTTCAAAAATCTTGTTATGAAATATGATTTTCCACATGCTGTGAGACCAGCCACTATTGCTGTAAATGGTGTTTTAAATCGTAAATCCATATTTAACAATGTTTACACTTTAAAGTACACTTAATAAGTAAAGCAGATTGATATGTATTATTGTATATAAAAGTAGGTTTTATATATAAAATAACAAATCATGTAATATGTACTATATTTTTTATTTAAAATATCTATTATATAATTTATAATTAACACTGAGAATAATTGTTATCAGCATTAGAAACATCGTCATAATAATTATAATTATTGTGCTCTAAAAAATATTTAAAATGTTTTTCAAATAAAGTTTTTAGAGTTACAGGTAATTTAAAAAAGATATTATATAAAATTGGATTGTCTTCGTACTTTTTGATGGTTTCAAAAACTATATCTTCGTAATCCTGGGTACGATTTTTTATCCTCTGTAAAGCAATAGCTTCTACAAAACGTGGATAATCAAAATATAAATTACTTTTAATCATTCTAGTTTGTAGATTAAAAAAAAAATCTGCTTTCATTAAATTTTCTAGAGTCTTTTCCGAGATATATAGCGGTTTGTAGGGATCATTCTTCCGCATGGTACAAAATTTCAATGTTTTGTTCGTGACTTCTGTTAACACATAATTTTGTCTGCGACATAGAAGTGTTTCCTCCTGAACATCTTGCATGGGTAGCACTTTTTTTATTTCAAACAGAAATTCCCCAAACTGTCTTATGTTGAATCAAGCAGCTGCTGTTAGTTCTTTGTTATGAATTTTGATGGTCGGAACATATTTATTCAAAGGTGAAACACCTATTGTCACAAATTTACTTCCTGATTTTGTTAGTGGAAAAATGCTTTCGTCAAGTAAACGGTATTTTTCATTTTCCAATGCTCGGGACAATTTAAATTTTTCTAATGCAACTCGGGCTTCCTCCTTCTTGGCTTCAGCTTGTTCATACGCTTCAGCTGCTTCTACCATAGCTTTTTCTTCATCGTCTTCGATTTTTAATTTTTCAGGCATCCTTTCCTCTTCTGCTACTGATAAATTTTGTGAGTGACTATCACTTTCTTCCACTTTATTTAATTTGAAATGAAAACTTTGACACAACTAGAGTAAGATACTTGGGGAACTTCTTCGAGAATACTTGTTTTTCAACACAATGCATTCAGTACATCAGTCCTCATTTATATATGATACTATGCCTGTTGAAACCTCAGGCGATTGCTCAGGTGTAGATGCTTCCTGTTTGCAATCTGCCCTTATTTCTTCGAAAATTGGAAGCTGGTTCAATTGTAGGTTAAAATAAAACGACTTCGTCATACTGATCTTAGCGTTCTGACCACCTTCGGTTCTGACTTAAGACGGCTTTATTTTTTAATTTCGGTTCCACTTGGGAATAACCGAGAATACCCTACATGCCGCCCCCCATTGCAAGCATGCTTTCAATACAACATGTAATGAAGCATCCGGATTCCGGACGATTCTATGGTGACGTAGGAGTCATGCGCTCAAGTCAGTTCCACCACCACCGGCGCTCGGTTTGTTTACACCGTGTCGCCAATAAAAGGGCGAAACCGAGCGTTCTTCAGCAGTTGCTCACTGTGCATCAAACCGGTGAGTAACTCTGGGGGTCGAGCCGTGCATCAAACCGGCAAAACCTTCTCCGACGAGTGGTGCTTGCTGCGCATCAAACCAGCACACCATCTCCACCGACCCGACCGACCTAGAGCTCCGACGAGTGGTGCTTGCTGCGCATCAAACCAGCACACCATCTCCACCGCCCAGACCGACCTGGGGCTTGGTAGGGAAATTACGACCGAGGACAACCGTGTAAATAGTGTATATAGTTAGGGATAGTTATTATTATTACTTTTATTTATCTTGGGGATTTGTTATTTTTATTTGTACAGTTTGATAGAATAAATAATTGGTTTGAGTTAGAAACCCGTTTTCTCTCTCTCTTGAGGCTTTCCAAAAGGCCCAACCGCAACCCGATCTCCGACAAAGCCGCCCGGAAAAAGGACATTACAAATTTTGGCGCCCGAGCAGGGACAAGTCTTAGTCTGCGTAAAGACACCGCTAACTCTTGTGACCAGCGAAAGGACCGATTCCGACGTCAGCACCGCCCCTTCCGAACCTGTTGAAACCGCAACAGCGACAGTGGATACCGCCATTGTTGGGGACGGTTTTGTTGAACGTGAAATTAAAAATTTCGCTGAGGTCCAAGGGAGAACAGATATGACTGTCCACGAAATCCGTCTCACAAACCCGACTCCGATAAAACAAAGGTACCGACCCCAAAATCCGGCAATGCAGCAGATTATCGATGAGGAAGTTGACCGGATGTTAACAGAAGACATCATCGAACCATCCGAGAGCCCGTGGAGTTCTCCAATTGTCCTAGCCGACAAAAAGGATGGGAGAAAGAAGAGATTCTGTATCGATTTCCGTAAGATCAATTCCGTATCGCAAAAGGATGCATACCCGATTCCACACATTAATGGGATCTTAGACAAATTACGTGGGGCGAAATATTTTTCTAAAATTGATTTGAAACAAGGATATTGGCAAGTTCCTCTCGCCGAAGAAAGTAAGCCCATAACAGCTTTCACCGTGCCGAACCGGGGATTATTTCAATTCAAAGTTATGCCATTTGGTCTCCATTCCGCACCAGCAACGTTCCAAAGACTATTAGACCGGGTCCTGGGTCCGGAAATGGACAGTGGTGCATTCGCCTATTTGGATGACATCATTGTGCTGGGACGGACCAAAGAAGAGCACCAAGAGAACTTGGCAACAGTCTTCCGTAAGCTAAGAAAGGCAAAGCTGACACCAAATTGGGAAAAATGCTCTTTTGGTCAAACAAGGCTTGAATATCTGGGACATATTGTCTCATCACAGGGAGTTAGCACCGATCCCTCGAAAGTGAAAGCCATCCTGGAATTACCACCACCAACTAATGTCAAGGAACTTCGTCGATTTCTAGGAATAGCCTCCTGGTACCGGAAGTTCGTGCCCGTATTTTCTCAAGTCGCCGCCGCAGTAAACCGACTTCTGAAGAAGAAGCAGAAATGGGAATGGGGAAACGAACAGAAGGAAGCATTCGAGAAAATCAAACAACTACTCACCGAAGCACCCGTTCTGGCCTGCCCCGACTTCACAAAGACTTTTGTTTTACAGACCGACGCTAGTGACCTAGGACTTGGTGCGGCCCTCATACAGAACCTCGATGGAGGCGACCGGGTGATCGCCTATGCTAGTTGTAGTCTTTCGGATCAACAAACGAAATACTCAACGACAGAGAAAGAATGTTTGGCAATTGTGTGGGCGATCCAGAAAATGAGGCCGTACATCGAGGGATACCACTTCGTCGTAGAGTCCGACCACCAGCCCCTGAAGTGGCTGATGAAACAACCAGAACCCAAAGGCCGCCTAGCGAGATGGATCATGACGTTACAACAATATGATTTTGAGGTGCGATACCGGAAGGGAGTGTTGAATCAAGTCGCCGACGCCCTATCTCGTAACCCGATGCCGCAGAAATCCGGGATAGAGGCGATTGAGACTGCTCACCCCATCGACAGATGGTACCGGCAAAAATATGAAGAGGTATCAGCTACCCCAGATCTCTTTCCGGACTTTAAGATTGAAAACGACCGATTATACAAACACATTATGAACAGCCAGGGACTCACCGGAGCGCAAGAATGGAAATTGTGTATCCCGAAAGGTCAAAGAAAGCAAGTCTTGTTTGAAAATCACGACGTCCCAACCGCTGGTCATTTAGGAATCGCAAAGACGACTGCAAGACTTGCACAAAAATATTATTGGCCCGGAATGTTTCGAGAAGCCGCAAAATATGTCCAGAGCTGTGAAAACTGTCAACGTTACAAGTCCAGCCAACAAGCGAGACCCGGACTAATGCAACCCTACAAAATATACGAACCGTGGCACACCGTAAGTGTGGACTTGGTCGGCCCACTTCCCCGTTCATCAAAAGGCAACAGCTACGTACTCGTCTGCCAAGACAGGTTTACAAAATGGATAGAAGTTCAGCCCTTGCGTCGGGCCACCGCACCTGTCGTGACAAGAACTTTATACGAAAATATAATTACTCGATTTGGGTGCCCGAAAAGAATCATAACCGACAACGGAACTCAACTGGAGAGCCGACTTCTAAATAAACTGATGAAAGACTTCCACATAAAGCACCGATTAACACCGCCTTACACACCGCAGGCAAATCCAGTGGAACGAGCGAACAAAGTGTTAAAGACAATGATAGCCCAATACTGTGAAGAAAACCAAAGGAAATGGGACGAAAATCTTTGCAGTTTCCGCATGGCTATCAACTCGTCAAAACATGAGTCCACTGGATTCACCCCAGCCTATTTGAACTTAGGGCACGAACTCCGGATGCCTTCGGCGCTACTACAAGAAGACAAAAATGAGGAAATCGGATTTGACCCGGAAACAGAGGACGCCGCGATCCAGGAATACCCGAAAAGGATTCAGGAGCTACAAGAACAGTTCGAACTAGTACGACTAAACCTTTCTAGGGCATTCACCACGCAAAAGAAGTACTATGACCGCCGCCGTCGAGAGTGGTCATGTCACCCAGGTGACCGCGTTATGAAACGAGATCACGTGTTGTCTTCGGCCGCTCGAGGGTTCGCTGCCAAGCTCGCTCCCAAATATTCCGGCCCGTACATAATCACCAAAGTCCTCTCTCCTGTAGTATTTAACCTAAAACATGCTTCCTCCGGACAGATCCTGAAGAACGTCCATATCAAAGATTTAAAACCCGCGCACTAAATTTCTTATTTTGCAGTAAAAGATGGAATCAACACCGCCGAGAAACCGCCACTCCGAGTCCATCGAGACAAAATTGGTGCGCCTGTTTGGACAATCCCCGGAAAGCCCCTATCTGGAGCTATATGCATCCCCATTGCCAGGTCTCGTGTCGCCGCTCCCGCCAACACCGTCCCCAGTCCGCAGAAGGGAGATTCAGGAGGCCCTTATTAAGAAGCTGGGAACAAGCCCCATATTGGCAAGCCCGACAGCCTGGCTGGAATCCCCGAAAACTCCGGTGCAGTTTTCCCCGGAACCGGAAAAACCCGTTACCCCTGGCAAAAGCATCGCCCAGGAGGTTCTGGACGTTTTCCGGTCGAAGCCAAGGATACTGCCGAAAATTCCACCGGCGCCGGAACCGATCAACCTGGCAGTCCCACTTTGGACTTTCCGGCCAGCGGGTAATACAGAGGGGCGATGCCGATTCAGATTCCCGACAACCACCGGCGGCTTCCGATGGGTCCTCCTGCCACCGAGACCGAAGACGGCGGACAAGGCGACGGGCGTATCCGGCATTACGTCATGCCGTTTCTGAAGAAAGGGGGGGGTGTAATGAAGCATCCGGATTCCGGACGATTCTATGGTGACGTAGGAGTCATGCGCTCAAGTCAGTTCCACCACCACCGGCGCTCGGTTTGTTTACACCGTGTCGCCAATAAAAGGGCGAAACCGAGCGTTCTCCAGCAGTTGCTCACTGTGCATCAAACCGGTGAGTAACTCTGGGGGTCGAGCCGTGCATCAAACCGGCAAAACCTTCTCCGACGAGTGGTGCTTGCTGCGCATCAAACCAGCACACCATCTCCACCGACCCGACCGACCTAGAGCTCCGACGAGTGGTGCTTGCTGCGCATCAAACCAGCACACCATCTCCACCGCCCAGACCGACCTGGGGCTTGGTAGGGAAATTACGACCGAGGACAACCGTGTAAATAGTGTATATAGTTAGGGATAGTTATTATTATTACTTTTATTTATCTTGGGGATTTGTTATTTTTATTTGTACAGTTTGATAGAATAAATAATTGGTTTGAGTTAGAAACCCGTTTTCTCTCTCTCTTGAGGCTTTCCAAAAGGCCCAACCGCAACCCGATCTCCGACAAAGCCGCCCGGAAAAAGGACATTACAAACATAACACAAATAACAAAAATACAAATATGGCAAAATTAAAAAATATAACGGAATTACATAAAATAAAAACAAAAAAAATAAAATATAAAACGGAGAAATCGTCAATCAAACACTCTCACCGACCGGTAAGACACACAACTTAGCAACAGGCCTTTTTACAATTTGCGTTGCAAATTTAATCGTCACCACCCGCACAATACCATCATGTCCTGGATGTAGATACAACACCCTGCCCAGTCTCCATTGCTGCGGAGGGGTCTGGTCGTCCCGCACTATAACCAAGGAGCCTTTCTTCAGTGCATTGAGTGAATTGTTCCTCCACTTGCTTCGGTTTTGCAGCTCACATATATATTCACGAGTCCAACGGGACCAGAAGTGTTGTACGATTCGCTGAAGTCGTTGAAATCGTGATAATTTATTTTCCGGTATTTCTTGGTAGTCATAGTCTGGTAATGCCACCATTGCTCGTCCAATGATAAAATGACCCGGTGTCAGCACTGATAGGTCATCAGGATTTGAGGATAAAGGAACAAGAGGTCGTGAATTAAGTATTGCCTCTACTTGAGTGACTATAGTGTTCAATTCTTCGAAAGTAAGACTGGCATTCCCAACAATTCTCGTTAAGTGAAACTTCATAGATTTAATTTCTGCCTCCCAAAGACCTCCCATATGAGGGGCTCTAGGAGGTATGAAATGCCAACTAATTTTTTCTGATGTCAAAAATTCCAAAATTTTGTTTTGAGTCGATTCTGACTTTAAAAATACATACAACTCCCGCAACTCATTGGCGGCGCCCACGAAATTTAACCCATTGTCACTGAAAATATCTTTAGGTTTACCTCTCCGCGAGATGAAGCGTTTTAAACATGCAAGAAAGGCCTCGGTAGTTAAATCACTAACAACTTCGATATGTACTGCTTTGACAGCCATACAGACAAATAGGCAAACATATGCTTTAACAATTTTTGGATTTCTAGTTGTCCTATCTTTCAAGTGAAACGGACCAGCGTAATCTATTCCTTTACAATAAAACGGAAACGTTTGTTTGACTCTACAACTAGGCAATTCACCCATTATATGTTGTAAAGGCTGAGGATTAGCTTTAAAACAAGTGACACAGTTCCGATAAACCTTTCTAGACAAATTTCTACCAGCAATTGGCCAATAAGTTTTCCGCAAGGCACTTAATAAACCTTGAGGCCCAACATGTAGAAGCTTCAGATGACAATCAGTGGCAATTAAATCCGTTAATTTATGTTTATTCGGAAGTAAAATGGGATGTTTTTTAGAAAATGAATATGTTGAATGGCCCAATCTGCCACCAACTCTTATTACACCATTGGTGTCTAAAAATGGATGCAAGCTTTTAATTTTGCTGCTAGACGACAAAGTTCCAGATTTTAAATCATATAAATCCTTATCAAAACATTGCTCTTGCAACAGACGTATCAAAGTAGTTTCTGCAGCAACATATTCTTCCAAGTCTAATGTTTTTGAAGACTTAACAGGCCTTTTCTGCAGACGCTTTTTAAATCTTGTCCACCACGCAAATGATTTAATTAGTTTTTTGAAACATGAAAATGTTGAACAGAATTTATTAAATACATCAAAATCGTTAACCGAAACTGTGACAACAACCTTGCATTTCTGTTCTTCCGAAGTTAGAGTCTGACAGGCAATTGATTTATTGTTCCAAAACTCAGATGAAGAAAAGATGGACCGTCCCACCACAAGCAATAATTTTGTAATTCTTTAGGCTCAATCCTCTTGGACAGAACATCTGCGGGATTATTGTGTGTCTCAATGTATAGCCAAATATGTTGATTGGTAAGATTTTGAATTTGTGTTACTCTGTTAGACACAAAAATTCTCCAGCGACTAGGATCCGAATGTATCCAAGAGAGAACTATTTTTGAATCGCACCAACAATACCGTTTGTTGATAATTATTTGTAGTGATTCTTCTGCCTTATTAATAAGTCGAGCCAGTAATAATGCCCCACACAATTCTAAACGAGGTATAGTTAGTACTTTTAATGGAGCCACGCGACTTTTTGAACACAAAAGTTTAACCGACACGTTTCCCAATTGGTCAGTTGATCGACAATAAATACATACGCCGTAAGCCTTTTCTGAAGCTTCAGAAAATCCATGAATGTCAACTGAAACACTATTATTTAAAAGAACATGCCGAGGTATTTTTAATTCGTCAACAGCCATAAAACCTTGAAACAAAGCGAACCACTTTGATTTGAGTTCACCCAAAACAGGCTCATCCAATGAGAGTTTTTGTTTAAATAGCTCTTGAATAAACATTTTTCCCTTAATAATAATAGGTCCCAGTAAACCTAATGGGTCAAATATTTGAGATATTGTTGAAAGAATGCTTCTTTTGGTAGGCTTTGTTAATTCATGTCCAAAATTACTGCAACCGTACTGAATTGAGTCACATTTCGAATTCCACATTATACCCAAAGTTTTTGTTTTCTCTTCGGCGCCTACATGTAGTATGTAGTATTTAACGTCCGCTGTGTGTGATTCAATATTATTCAAAACTGTGGCGTTGTTAGATAGATATTTTCTAAGTACGAAACCTGCTTGGCCCAAAATAGTTGATAGTTCATTTTGGATTTGTAAAACTTCTTCAACCGCGTCTGCTCCCGTCAGGACGTCATCAACATAAAAGTCACCTTTAATAATCTCGCACGTTTTTGGAAACGTTTCTTTATTTTCATCTGCTAGCACATTTAGATATTTAATAGCTAAATACGGTGCGCTCGCAGTACCATACGTTACCGTGTTAAGTTCGTATAACTGAAGTTGTTCGTTTGAATTGTCTCGCCAAAATATACGCAAAAACTTTCTTTGTTCGGGATGAATATAAATCATTCGATACATTTTCATCACGTCTGCCGTTAGGACAAAAATCTCTAAATCTCAATAAAATAGAAAAAAGATCATTCTGTAAATTAGGACCGGCCATTTGCACATCATTTAACGATAGGCCCGAATCAGTTTTAGCTGATGCGTCGAAAACAACACGCAATTTAGTTGTAAGACTTTCAGCTTTACAAACAGCATGATGTGGCACGTAATAACCTGGTTCTAAGTCCGAAAATTGCTTTGAAACCAAAGACATATGATTCATTTCTTTATACTCATTGATAAACTGCGAATATTGTGTTTTCAGTTGAGGATTTTTGGCTAACTTTTGCTCCAGACTGTAAAATCGTTGAAGTGCCATTTGTTCTGAATCACCCAAGAAAACATGGTTATCTTTCAGGGGCATTTCAACAATAAATTTCCCGGAAGGTTCGCGTGATACTGTTTTAGAAAAGAATGTTTCGCATAACTGATCTTCTTTAGAAAAAGAAGAAAGTAGTTTTACATCTTCTTCGACTTCCCAAAATTGGGTCAAATTTCTTTGAAGGTCTTCGTTTGAGACATTATCAGGCCTATTCGTGTTACAAAAAGAGAAAGACGTATTTTGTGATATAGCTTCTGTGATTAAATTTCCTGCTACCACCCAACCAAATTGAGTATTATGAATAATAGGCAAATTATCATTACCCAATGATATGGGTTCACCACGTAAGATCTGAAAAGCTAGTGACGCACCCATTAAAAGATCGATTTCGCTAGAAACATTGAAATTTGGATCTGCCAGAACTACATCAGGGGGTAGATTTAAAATATTTTTATCAAATGATATGATTGGTAATTTTTCCGTAATTTTTTGAATAACCAAGCAATGTAAGTTGCATTCAAATTTAGTCATTGAGGATGAAATACAGATTTTGACTTGCTTATTAATGTTCGATGGATAAGAGTTTATGCCCAACACAGTGTAATTAATAGGTGTAGTTACAAGTCCTAATTTTTTGCATAATTTTGATGTAATAAAATTACTTTGTGAGCCTCCGTCCATCAGGCAACGAACTTTATGAGTGATTCCTTTGACGTCTTTTATGTTTACTACAATAGTTGCCAAAAGAATCTGAGAAGACGATTTTTAAGAAACCGCGGCCACAGTGTTATTTTGTGGTTCTGTTTTCTCAAAATGAATTGACGAATGATGTTTTTTGCGGCAGTGCTTACATACTCTCGCAGATTTGCATTGAGATGTGCGATGACCTGAGTTAAAACAATTTTTACACAATTTTGTGTCACTTACAAAGTTGAAACGCTCGATTACAGTCATTTTGTAAAATTCGTCGCATGAATGCAGAAAATGATCAGCCTTACATAAAGGACATGATTTGCCAGAATTGGTATTGTCGTTATTTGTCGTACTAGCATATGCATAATGGTTTTGATATGGTGGAGTTCGTTTTGGTTTGTTAATTTGAGCAGGTTGTTCTGCCTTAGTCTTAAAACTCAGTTGTTCTAAAACAATACAACGATCTTTGATAAAGTTATTTAAATCGTCCAATGTCGGAAATTCGCACTGTCTTTTAAATTCTGCAAAAGCGCGTTTAGAATTTGAATCCAGTTTATTGAGAAATATGTGTATAATTATAGTATCCCAGTATTCTACGGGTTGGCCCAAATTTTTGAGAGCTCTAAGATTTTTGTTTAAATTATCATGCAGTTCCCGTAGAGACAGGCATGAGTCTTTATTAACTGTCGGTAATTCAAAAATCGCGTCCAAATGACTTTTAACGATTAATTGCTTATTATCAAAGCGTTGATGCAACAAGTCCCATGCGATATCATAATTTGAGTCGTTTGCTTGCATATTTTCGATGACCTTCAAGGCAGCACCTTTTAGGCTTAACTTTAAGTAATGAAATTTATTCGTTTTTGAAATTATTCGTTTACTGTTGTGGATCAAGGTCGTAAATGAGTCCTTGCCCATTGCATGTAATCGCCATCAAAGGTGGGCAAATCTAAATTAGCTAATTTGACTTGCTCTTCGTAAGCGCCATTAAAAGCCCCACATGAGTTGTTTGCATCTTGAGGTAAATGTTGAGGTAAATTTTGTTTATTTGACTCAAATGTCGAGATATTGCTCTTAGCTGCTGCTAAAATGTTATAAAAACTGTCTCCAAAATCATTTAAAGACGTGATAGAGGTTGCTGCGTCATAGTTTTTTAATTCGTTATATATCGTTTCATATTTATCGTATAATGACTGAAGGTTAGAAATACGCAGCTCAAGTTGTATAATTAACTGATGATTCACATTTGAATCATCGATTGAACGAATGTAATTTTCGAAATGATTTAGTTGGCTTTCAAAAGATCCGGCCTTACTTTGCAAATTGAAAATTTCCAATTGAGCATTTCTTTTCGGAGGCATTATGTAAGTTTACAACATGTATTCAAGCAATTAAAATGAATGGTATAAAAGGTTTAAAACAATACTTGGAAATCTTAGAATAAAGGAAATCATAATGGAAAATAGAATGTGCTGACCTGTGCTTGTTGTGTCTGGTCGGGCGACGCAATGGCTAACCTTGGGAAGTTGCGTTGTGATATGAGAACGAATCCTGGGTACGAAGGACCAAAATGTTGAAACCTCAGGCGATTGCTCAGGTGTAGATGCTTCCTGTTTGCAATCTGCCCTTATTTCTTCGAAAATTGGAAGCGGGTTCAATTGTAGGTTAAAATAAAACAACGACTTCGTCATACTGATCTTAGCGTTCTGACCACCTTCGGTTCTGACTTAAGACGGCTTTATTTTTTAATTTCGGTTCCACTCGGGAATAACCGAGAATACCCGACAATGCCCTTCAAAATCACATTTCACTTTCCCAAATATTTAAAAATAAAATTCCAATATATATAGTCCGGGACATTTCAATATGAGATACGTCATACCGCACACCTTGACGCGAGACTATATAGAGCACAAAAACTAGATAAGAGCTCAAATTTAGGGAACTTGTGTTTGATAGATGACAAATGTAAACAATAATAAAAATTTAAATATTTCTTTATTGTAGTAAAGTACAGCAAAATGTACCAACTAGAACACTTAAAAACAAATGGAGAAACTTTCAAATGCTTTGAAGTACCGTTGCTGGAGTACTGTTGAGGTTATGTTTGACCTTGGTATGACTGTCAGGTTTAAAGTTGAAATTTGCATTAAAAAGGCCATAAAAGCCTCGAAGTGCCTTTTAGGGTAGTCATCGTCATGTTCCAATTGCATGCCCCCTCTCTGCCACATCAGTAAAATTTGCCACAAAAGTTTTAAAAAACAACTTTAAACAACAAAAAAGGCCCTATTTTCATTAACAATGAGACATATCTCGCTGCATGCGGCACGACATAGGCCTCATAGACCAATCTCATTGTGAATGGTTTTCGCTGAGATCACTTTGAGAGGGTTTCACTGAGACTGACGTTGGCGGAAGGCTGAAACCTGCCTCGCGACAAGTCTTTGCACCAACATTCGAAAACGCTGTCAATGGCTTAAAATTATGAAACTGTGTCAGTTTTTTTGTGTCTTTTGGGATTAGTCTTTGAGTCCTGTTGCGCCGCATGTAGCGAAGCAGATCTCATTGTGAATGGGTTCTTTAAGAAACAGTTTCAATGTACACCACAAGACATACACTGAGACGGCCTCATGCCTCATATCATGGCTTGTAATTGACAGCATTTTATAAAATAATTTGGAATCATAATGCAGAGATTGTTGCGAGACAGGCAGGCAGGTCTCAAGCCTACTGCAGAAGTCGCTCTCAGTGAGTCCATGTCTTAGAGATGCAAGACCAATTTAGACCATTTACAGTGAGATTGGTGCCCGAGACCTATGTCATGCAGGAAGCCAAACTTCATCGTGAATGGACCCTTTTCAATGGGGGTGTGCTTTTTGAATAAATTTGAAATGGCCTTTTTGAAAAAAGCAGTTGTCTCTCTTTTATTCATCTATTCAACACGTTTGTATTTGATGCACTTACACCAATTTCATTATCAGTGTCTTGATTATCAGGCAAAGGCAAAGTGGAATTGGAGGCAACCCAGAAATAAAAACACTCTAATTTCCTTTATTAGTAGGCTATATTTTTTATAAAAGACGACTACTCTCAGATAGAGACGTACAAAAATGTAAACAAGAGTAAAAGTTGGTTTTTCGCAATATTTCACACTATTCTTCCACACGTCCACAGTAAAATCAGAAAGCGCTTGTTGTTATAAAGCCCTTATTATGTTTTTCAACGATGGATGAGACTTTGTGACGTATTTGTTAAACGTAAGTTTTCAAATACCCCATGCCAGTGCAACGGAGTTATATTAACAATTTTATGGGATTATTTTTAACTTTACACCCATTCTGCTTGAAACAATAGTCGCTACCAGGAAATAACAACGAAAAAAGTGGACCCAAAAGGCTTCAGCTGCAAATTATAAACACTATCTGTGATTTTTTTAATAATTAATTAATAAATGTCGTGAACTTACTTTGAAGTAAACAGTGAGCTCCATCTATAACTCATAATTACTTGAACCGCAATTCCCATCATCAAAATGTGCAAAACTGCGATAAGTGAGGTTATGCAGGTATGCACTTTGTTTTCCAGTTTTTCACACAAAATATATCACAAAGTGCACAAATCGTACAACCAGCGATAGTCAGTACTGTCAGTACGTCACAGCAGCTTTCTCCAGCACAATCACTGACTGCAATTCTGTGTTGTGCCATTCCCGTCTCATCATATAATCTATAATTGTTATATGACAAGTAATGTTTCTACCTTCAAAAATACTTGCGTAAATATTTTATTATCCCGTTAGTACACACTTTTAAAGCAGCCACGGGTTATATAGATTAAAATTATAACATTTCCTTTGTTATTGTTTACATCAGTCAGCTGTTTACTGTCATTTTCTAATCCTACCAATTTCAAAAATGTCCCTGTTATTAAAGCTCAAGGACCATAGAATGAGAGAGAGAACATTTTTTGTTCACATAGACGCTGAATATACGTATAAATGTCAGAAAATTCAAATTTTTTATGTCCAAATAGAAATGTCCCGGACTGTAATTACATTATTTACCTTACGTGGCGGCGCCCCAATGCATTGCACCGATTTTCCAAATTATAACTACGCCACTGTGGTTAGCGCTTGTCTAAAAAACTGCATATGAAGCGCGGTAAACTGTGTAGTGACATTGCAGCAGAGGAGTCCTAAATGCTGTGATCGTAGAGTTATTACCCTCTGATACGTATGATAGGTTAAGGTGTTTTAACACAAATTAAAGACTGTCAATTATTCACTTGAGAAAATCATAACCACTAATAAAAGGTAACCTTGGGTGTAGGATTTCATAATTATTTTTTTAATGCTTTTCTTTATTATCCAGTGTAGTAGTGATGGAAATTTCAAAAACCCAAAAAAATAAAGACGTGTTAATTTACAAAGGTTATGAGTACCTAACTTTTCGCAAAAACAACGGAGTGATTACTTGGAGGTGTCGCCTTAATCGTTCTCTTAAATGCCATTATCAAAGATAACCAAGTAACTCAAGCGCCAACAGTCCATTGCCACGATTCATGTCTACAAAAAGCACAAGCAAATATTGCTAGAAGTAGGCACATATGCCGAAACAAACCTCACTTGCAAGAAGTCTTCGGCGCCACCGACAACAGGATACTATTGCAAACCCCAAAACTATGCATTTTGATATTCCTGAAAAATACCAGCATTTGATTTTATATGACCCAGGTCTAAATGAAGAAGATAGAATATTGGTGCTAGGCGAGAAGGAACTTATGCTTGAATTAAATAAAGACATAATTTTTGGAGACAGCACATTTGATAAAGTACCAAATATGTTCTACCAGCTTTACACATGGCATGCTCAAATTGAAAGTTCTTATCCGTCTTGAATTTACATACTTTTGCCAAGAAAAGATACAAAAATTTATGAAAAAATGTTTAAAATTATGAAACAACTAATTCCGAATATGGCTCCGCAAAAAATTTTATTAGATTTTGAAAAAGCGTGCATGAACGCCGCTAGAACAGCTTTTCCAGATTTGGAAATAAAAGGTTGTTATTTCCACCTACGCCAAAATCTCATAAGGAAAATTAATAGTGTAGGTTTAAAAACGGAATATGAAAGTGATATCGATGTAAAACTGAGGCTAAAATCTTTAGTCGCCTTAGCCTTCGTTCCACTGCAGGATGTAAGAAAAAATTTTAGCCTCTTAGCTGCTTCGTTCCCAAATGAAGACAAATTTAATGCAATTTTAACTTATTTTTTTCAACTTATATTGAGGGCGCCGCCGGACGAGATCCTCAGTTTCCTATCAAAATTTGGAACCATTTTGATGCTGCATTACACGGAACACCCAAAACAACAAATTGTTGTGAAGGGTTCCATAATGCTTTGAATTCCATCTTCCACAGTAGTCATCCTAGCGTTTGGTTTTTGTTTGATGGTCTCGAAAGGGATCTTGCCTGCCATAAATTGACTCATGCAAATGCGCTAGCAGGGCGCATGGAAGTCAAAAAAAGAAAGTATAGAATTGTACAAGATTTGGTGACCTCTGTGCAACAATATGAAACGACAGAAGATAAACTTGCTTATTTGAAAAGACTGGCTAATCTGCAATAGTTATCTTTACTTATTTTTATTTCGAATTTAAAGTTTGTATTGTTGTTTTTTTCACTTTATTGATTGTTTCAGATTTAAAAGATTTTGTTGTTTATTTTTTGTTATAAAATTGAGATGTTTTATTTTTTAACACACTTATGTTTGTACTATGTTTAATACAACTAACACTTATTTTGCTGTTTTATTTACTTAGACTTTAAATAGCGAAAATAAAAACCATCAAATGTTAGCTCTAATTTTTAGAATTATGTAACGCAAACTTGGGTAGTTTCAGAATTATATGTAGTTTAATTATTAACCTATAAATCGAAAAACATCTTTATCTTACAGGTGCAGTTTTTTAGGTACATTATACCACTGTTTTCGGTATGAGAAATCAAATTTCTCTCACAGGAGAGATGAAGCTGTTTTTCTACTCACACGTGAGTAAATCTGACAGCTTTATCTCTCTTGTGAGAGAAATTTTATTTTTCTCACCGAAAACAATGGTATAATGTACAATGGTATAAGATAAAATAAAATAAGATAAGATAAAATGTCTTATATCACACGTAATCGAAATGCCATTATAAAGCTCGTGAGAAGTGTCCCACTAAATTAAAGAAAGCACTGATCACATTTTAAATGTCTTTCTAGAAGAATATTTAGCCTATAAATAAGTTTCAAAAATGTTACTTAATAGAGTTAAAAATACTGAAAAAAATGGCTGAAATTTGACACTTTAGCTCCCTAAATCATAGTCATAGAAATATTTTTTTGCAACCCATTGTTTTGCATATTATACAGACTGATCCATAAAATCTGAGTCTGTTAGCAACACAATTCAACAATCTTGTGGGGTTGTTCGTGAAATAATTTATTGTCAAGAAAAACTGTACCAGGTTGCAGTGTGGCAAATCATGGACAAAAATATTTTCAGATCTGTTGCCAACAGACTCAGTTTTTCGGGATCAATCTGCATTTGATAAAAAATAAGTTTCATTCCGAAAGCAGATGGGTGAAGGACGATCCTAATTCGTATACTGTTATGGAGGCATCGGGGTTGGAGGGTAGTAGATCAGACAACAGCCAGTTGAAGACTGATTTTATTTTAAAGTTCCAATATTTACAATATCTACAAGTTATGCAACCAAACATACATGTATATCATGACATCTCCTTTCCTTATAAAACAAAATAAAGAAATGGTAACAAACTTATCTATTAACATTACCAGACTAACATTCCATAACATCTAAATTCGTAGCATGCAAAATCTCCTTTTTTATGTTATTATTTCTTTAACAGTTAACAAACGTATGTATTAATTAGTTTATTTTCCAACATCCTTAAATCTACTTGGTTTACTTATTCTACGACCGGACCTGGTGTACTTTACCGCACTACAGTCTTTTTGTTTATTTTCGGTTTCGATATTTCCGGTATTGTTCGTGTTACAGTCCAAAATTTCACTTGCACTATTATTTTCGTCACTAGCACCAGATGCACTGTCATTTTCATCACTTGCAATTTCCGTACTATGTTCCGATTGATTTAAGTCACCGTTTTGTTCTAATACATCACTTATATCTACAGTTTCGTCCTCAGAATCTGAATTATAGTGAACATAATGTGGTTTAGGTTCAGGAGGTTGTATAAGTGTTTCTGATTTTTCTATTGTTGGTCGGATGTAAATCCGATTTCTAATTATACATCTTCCATCCCCTTTTTTAATTTCATAAGTCCTATCTCTAATTTTTTTAACAATGTGACCTAATTCCCATTTACTTTTGGGTTTTTCTTGGTAGCGCACAAGTGTGTTCGGTTGGAGTTCATTTAAAGTTTTGACTCCTTTTTGATTATAATATTTTTTGCTTATATTTTGCGCCTTATCAATCTTTTTGTGAAATAATTTTTTGTCAATTATTTGTGGTTCCAGTTTTTTGTCAAGATTTGGTAAATTATCCCTTAGATACCTAGACATTAATAGCTGGGATGGGGTAAAACTATTGTAAACTGGAGTGTTTCTGTATGCCAGAAGAGCTAAATACAAATCTTCGTTATTTTCAACAGTTTTGATAATTATTTTTTTGATAGTTTGGATGGTTCTTTCAGCCATACCATTTGACTGTTGATGTTTTGGTGAGGCTGCTATTAAATTAAAATTCCATTCTTTTGAAAATTGTATTAATTCCTTACTTATGTAGTTTGTGCCACTATCACAGATTAAAATTTTTGGAATTCCATGTCGTGCAAATATTGATTTTAGCTTTTTAATTATATTTTTTGACGTTAAGTTTTTGTTTAAACTAATTATTTCCGGAAATTTGGAATAATAATCTACAACAATTAAGTAATTTTGACCATTTATTTCACAAATGTCGGTTCCTAATTTTTGCCAAGGTTGCTTAATTATGTTGTGAGAGATCATGGGTTCTTTTCTATTTGAATTTGCGTATGTGTTACACATGTGACAACGACTTACTAAATTTTCAATGTGCATGGATATACCTGGCCAATACACGGATAAATTAGCACGCTGTATGCATTTTTTTACTCCAAGATGACCTATATGAATGTCATTTAGTATTTTATTACGCCATAATTTAGGAATGATTACGCGTTGTGACATGAAAATCAAACCGTTATTTCCTTCAGTAATTTGAGACCTAATTTTGAAATAATTTCTCAATTCCACTGGAACTTTTTGAATCTGTTGAGGCCAACCGTTTCTTATATAATGTTTTAATTGTTTAATTTCTTCATCGTTTTCAGAATCATTAATTAATTTGGACAATAATTCATCATTTATTACTAAATTTTTTTCAATTAAACAAACTTGTAGTTCTAAATTTAAATTGTCTGTGAACTCTTTACTTAAATTAGATCTTGATAAGTGATCTGCAATTATTAATTCTTTCCCGGGCTTATAAATTAAGTTTATGTCGAATTTTTGTAATGATAAAAGCATTCTTTGTAACCGGGCTGGACAATCATTTAAAGGTTTCTTAAAAATTGAGATTAATGGTTTGTGATCAGTTTCTACGTTAAATTTTTTCCCGAACACGTACTGATAAAATTTGTTTACCCCAAAACAGATGACCAATAGCTCTTTTTCAATTTGAGCGTACCGCTGTTGTGTTTGTGTCATTGCCCTTGAAGCATAGGCACATGGTTTATTATCCTGCAATAAAACTGCACCCAAACCTTTTTGCGAAGCATCTACCGACAAAGTGATTTCTTTATTTGCGTCAAAGTATTGTAAAATCGGTTTATTAGCTAAAAGATTTTTTAATTCATCAAATGTTTTTTGTTGTTCTTCCCCCCAATAAAAAATATTTTCTCGTTTAATTATTTCACGTAGTGGATGAGTTTTTTCCGAAAGATTTTTTATGAATCGATCTACATACGTTATTAAACCCAAAAATCTTTGCACTTCTTTTTTATTTGTAGGAGAAGGCATGTTTTTTATGGCCTCTAATTTTTCTTCATCAATTGATACGCCTTTGTCTGAAAATTTGTAACCTAAATATTTAACTTCATTAGCACCGAGTAGACATTTTTTTGCATTAAATTTTATATTATGCTTACGCGCTAACTGAAAAACTTTTTCTAATTTAATATCGTGCTCTTCTTTTGTTTTGGCGTGTATTAAAATATCGTCAATATAAATTTCAACGCCTTCCATCGAAAATATGTCGTAGAAATATTCCTGAAAAACCTCGCTTGCGATTTTTATTCCAAATGGCATTCTTAAAAATCTAAACCTACCGAAAGGTGTGCCAAATGTACATAATTTACTTGATTCGTCATCGAGAGGAATATTCCAAAAACCGTTTGCCGCGTCTAATGTGGAAAAGAATTTTGAGTCTTTTAGTTTTGAAATTATTTCGTCTGTACTTGGTAGCTTGTAACTTTGATTTATGATTGCTTGATTTAAATATTTTGGGTCCAAACATATTCTTAATGACCCGTCAGCTTTTTTAACTAAAACATATGAATTTAGCCATTCTGTGCTACCTTCCACTCTTTTAATGATATTCGCTCTTTGTAATTCCTCTAAACATTGCTTAAATTCATCCCTTAATGCAAATGGAACACTTCTAATTGGGTTGACGATTGGTTTTGTGTCTTTCTGAATATTTATATGATACGGTTTACTTAATTTACCGATACCCAAAAAAATGTCTTTGTACTTGTTTGTTAATTGAACATAATTATTTGACTTTTTATCTATTACCTTAATTTCTTCATTTATTGTTAAAAGTCCAATCGAAACACTTGTGTGAATACCAATTATTGGTTCATGCGAGCCTTTTTCTACATAAAAACATGTCTCATAACTTTTGTTATTAAATTTTATCTTTAAATAACATTTTCCGAGAAGCGGAATGTTTTGCCCTGTAAACGTAACTAATTTGTCATTTGTTTTTTGTATTTTTCTTAAATCAAAATCTAAATTTATTAGTGTCGTTTTTGAAATTACATTAGCGCTTGCACCGCTATCTATTTTACACCTTATAATTTTATTATTAATTTCTAAGTCTATTAAACTAGGATTACTTATGTTATTTTCAATTGAGTCAATGCTTTCAATTACAAAATAATCAGCTGAAGTGCTTGCTGCGTCATTACAATATTCAATTTCATTGACTTTTCTTTTTGAATTGTTAAATTTACAAAAATTTGCAAAATGATTTGGTTTTTTGCATAAATTACAAATTTTCCCGTAGGCCGGACAATTATTCATTGGATGGTCACGTCCACATCTTGAACATCCCTTTATGAGTTTATTACCTTGTTTGTTCGGGTTCCGTTCTTGGAAGTGGTCGTAGTGCCTCTCGTTCCTGGGATTTTCGTACTTCTTTGATCTCGCCGGTGCTCGTTTCTTGTTTATTGCATCTATTTCCGGTGCATTTCCTTGTGACTGTGTCCTTGCATACGTCTTCATCTCTTTTAATTGTTGCCGCGCATTTTCCGTCATGATGCAACATTCAATGGCTTTTTCAAGGGTTAACGAAGATCCATCTTTTTGAAGTAGTTTTTCTCTCACTTGTTCATCTTTCATTCCCGTAATTAACATCGTTTTAATTAGTTCATCTTGCAGGTTTCCGAGTTCGCATTCTTTTGCTTTGTTCTTTAAATCCGTTACAAATTGCTCAATGGATTCATTTCCTTGCCTGGACGAGAAGAATCGATGTCGACAGTAGGTCAAGTTCTTTTTTGGTACGAAGTAATCTTCAAATTTTTTCTTTAGTGTTTCAAATTTGTCCTTTTCTTCCTCCTTAAATTCAAAGGAATTGTAGATTTCAATGCACTCTTCCCCAAGCAAATACAATAATTGGGCACACTGAATTTTTTCGTCTTTTTTGTTTAGTTCACTTGCGGTCGCGTAGATTTCAAATTTTTGAATCCATCTCTTCCAATTTTCGGCTGGATTACCTGCTGTTTGGAGTGGTGCCAATTTGTTTCCATCCATTTTGTTTATTTATTTGTTGCCGCCCCGCTCACAATACTACACTCACATTAACAACGTAACACTTGCGTTAATTGTTTGACCGCGTGACTGCGCCATGTTATGGAGGCATCGGGATTGGAGGGTAGTAGATCAGACAACAGCCAGTTGAAGACACTAGCGGCTAGCCCCTGCCGGTCTACAAATGTTCGCTCAGTCGAAATGTTGCGAGCGAGGTCGGAACAGTACGAACGGAGACCATAACGGACTTCTCATTTCAGCTGGGCATATTGGAATAGTGGTTTTTATGGAAATATGTTGCGCGTGGCTGGGGCTGTGGAATAGTGTTTTTTTATGGAGCTAGGGTGGCGTACAGTTCATAAACATAAACACTATTCCACGTTTCGAGTTCCACGTTTTCGAGTTTAATTGGTCGTGGGGTTTGTTTCCTTTTAGTTAACTGGGGCGAAGCCCCAGCCACGCGCAACATATTTCCATAAAAACCACTATTCCAATATGCCCATCAATGCCGATTGTTAATGTAATTATTTTTAAAATACTCAGAAAACTCTTTAGACTTATCCAGCCCAGCTGAAATGAGAAGTCCGTTGTGGTCTCCGTTCGTACTGTTCCGACCTCGCTCGCAACATTTCGACTGAGCGAACATTTGTAGACCGGCAGGGGCTAGCCGCTAGTGTTGAAGACTGATTTTATTTTAAAGTTCCAATATTTACAATATCTACAAGTTATGCAACCAAACATACATGTATATCATGACATATACTCTATTCTTAATTATGGTACAAGTACGTTATAAATAAAGAAAATAAATCACGAGAAAAAATTAAAGCTGCTTAGAAACTTGAGTTTTTATTATCAAGCAATTTAAAATAAAATGTTTTAGTTGAACTGAACCGTTAATTTGGCGATAGCATTTTTAATGTGTGTAGGTAGTTATCAATCCTTTGACGTGAATACAATAAATACTAAATATTTTTTTTGTTTTTTTTTATCTATTTATAATATTTATTCACCAAGAATTGGTTTTAAATGTACAAACAACAAGTTTAAAATAATTAAATTTAAAATTTGACTGAAAGTGAAAGAATATTCACATCCGATTTAATTGTTGTTAAATTTGTTTATAGCTTTTTATTAGGCTTATTGAAACGCTAGTAGTACAACTTATATTTCATTCTATTAGTTGAATATGATTACTCTTTGTTAGTTCATTTTTACATGGCATTTGTTGTGTCACTATTTATTTAAAGTATAATTATTAAAAATAGGCATAGAATAAATAATTTAGTCTATAAGAAGATGTTTACAATTATTTCAATGGCATGTGTACAATCTTTAATTATTTTGTGTGGCCAGAATTGGGAAATATATTTCTGGTGCGTCTTGTGAATCTTACTCCAGATTATTCGCTAAAATGGAACGTCGATTACAATTGTCCTGAATTTTTCTTAATTTTTGTACAATTTCTTCAGATATTAATTGTTTTTATAATTAAGGAAATTACAAGGAATATATGTATCTAAAAGTAATGTTTCTACGTGCCCAAATAAGGCCAAAAAATAATTAAGACTAAAAATATTTACGAGGAACTGCGTCCAACATTGAGTCTGTTATATTGGTTGAAAGAAATGACTTTTCGAGTTATTGTTTACAATTTACTTATCTAAAACTAAAATACAATTTACCCATAACAAATTACTAATTTAAATATCAAATTGTCATTTGCGTAGTGAGCATTTACGTGTTAAAAACAAGTAAACAAGTGAAATGCAATTAATTTCGTACAAAAAATATACTTTTTTTAAGACAAGAAGTGTCCACCTTAATTTTAATGAATAGGTATGTATCAATTCCTGACGTGGATGCAATAAATTATCACAAAAATGGTTTATTAAATGCAAAATAAAAATAATTTGTATTTAACATTCAACCTCAAATTATTGTTACTTTAATTTAATTAAGTCAGTTAATTTAATTTATTTAGTCAAATCGCACACTTTAAATCCTCAAAGCAAAGATTGTGAGATAAAAACATCGGCAACGTCGCCGGAGTCGAACTCTACACTTAAACCTATATATTTTATACAAACGGAGGCCATAAAGTGCTATGGGTGTAAGGAGTCCAAAGAGTAGCAAATTTATATACGTTTTGTGTATAATTTTAAATTGAGATATCTTTTCTCCTCACAGTGTGCGCCTGGTAAATGATTTGCAACTAAGCTATGTACACGACTAGTTTTTGTTTCAATCTACGATTTCTGGTGGAGCTGTGGAAGTCTCTTCCATGGGTGGAGATAAAAGAAAAAGATATAAAAGCACATATATATATATATATATAGTGTGATCAAAAACTGACGCACCAACTCAATGGTGTGTGGCAGAGAACTGGTTACATAATAAAGGTAAAAATAGTAAAAAAAATCTTTGTATTAAAGTTAATTTTAAATAACTAATTTTTGATAAATGATATGTGGCAACGTTGTCTAACAGTTATGATTGCAATAGAATTTGGGCAACAATAAAAATAAATTATTTTTGAAACGGTTTCCTAGGAAATAATTCCCAGTGTTGGCACATCTATACATTGTGATTTTTTGGATGAATTTTAATTATTTTTAATTAAAAAAACTGCTAAAATCTGATAGTAAATTTAAAAATAATTATTTATCGTTTTGTTACGTAACGATTACCTGGTATGAAACATAAAAACATAAAAAAAATAATGAAAACTAAAGAAGTTAACCCAATAAGTTTGTAGCTCCAGATTTTTTAAAGTATGACTAGGAATTTTTTCAACATTTTTAATCTGCACTTGCTTCTCAATAACGTACCACTGAGTTGGTGCGTCAGGTTTTGAGCACCCTGTATATATATATATATATTAACGGTTTTATTTTGTTAAATTTTTGGAAATGGTCACTAATACATTGTATAGTCAATTATAATCAAATCAAGATAGTTTTGCTGGTACGGGAGGCGCTTCGGAGTTCCGTCGTATATACTTGGGCACTTAGACATCGTTGACATAACACCTTCGTTCAACTAAAACAGACCAATACACTAACAATTATCGTACACTGTCTGATTGTAGTACCTGTTTTCGAAATGTGGTTTCTAATTTCGGTTTTCCTTTTGTTAGCCCCGACTATGGAGGGAGTCGGATCAGGCTCGTTCCCTCTCTCTTTTCCCGAGTTAGTTGTGTTGTCTGGCTGTGAAGAGGCTATGAGTGGGTAGCCCCGGAGTATTTCAAACCGTCCCCTCGGAGAAGTTTGAGCATCTTACTCCGGGTAATTTTAGTGCTCACGTGCCTATTGTGTTGTCGTATCAAGTCATAGGGCGTCTTGGTACGGTTTAAACGCCCTTTTGTCCCTTTATGTTCTAGTGCAAATGTTCTCAAGAGCACAAATTCTATAATCTTCCTCTTGTTCTTTTAATTGTTACATTTTCCTTACTTACCTCTCGATCACTTAACCATAGGCATAATATCGACCTCTTCCACACAAGCGAAATGTAAACAAACATAAACTTTTCCACCTGCTATGACACACCAATTTCGCATGCGGCTTTAAAGAACTAAGTGCGCGTTCTCGAAAGATCCTACCGATAAATTAAAAATTTTCACTTTCTTATACATGGGCCGATATTGACACGGTTTGCGCGACGAGCAGGGAGAAGTCGTCTGACTTTCCAATAACCTTCCTTTTCTGCTGTGGTACTGGTCGAGTATGGATGCTCTAGTGACAATTGTGTGAAAATATACCTTTCCGGATCTCGGAATTACCGACTTACACATTTTCGTACCGTCCGTATTTAAATACCGCACCAATGTCCTTCGTCGTCCCTTACAGAGGTAATGCAAAGTTTCTTTATTCGTTCGTATCTTTATTATCTTAAAATTAGGGATCTACGCTGGGGTCGAACTAGTTCCGGAGCGTTTCTGCACCTGTAGCTATCGGATATCCCGGATCTATACAAGCTTCAAAGCGAGCCGTTGAGCCTTCCCTTGCACCAGCACTTCGGCAACCAGTGGATACGCCTGGACCGCTCGTACCCGTCCGACCTTGATAAGAAACCATCGACGATAAGTATCTCGTATTTTATGTTTCGCTTTCCTTGAAGTCGCGTTGCGTTGGTCTATACTGCGGAATTTCAAACTTATTTTCCCTCAAATTTACGCTGTCCCTCCTTGTTTTAATTTGAATTTTTTATTAATTGTTACGTTTCATGTGAACATATCACAGCTGTGAAATGGCCGTATATATCTATATATTTATATATATATATATTTATATTTATAATTTACCTTAACCGTTGAAGATAGAAATATGGTGTCGCAGAGTTTTTTGTAGAAAATTTAATTCTCTACAACCTCGTTTGCAAAAGTACAAGATGGAACGCAAAATGATAATTCTAAGCGATAATTTTTGGGCACCGTCGCCTATTTATCAAAACGCTGCAAATACGGTTCAAGATACAAAACAATACAAAGAACGAGGTTGTAGAAAATTAGATTTTCTACAAAAAAGTCCGCGACACTATATTTCTAACTTCAACGGTTTGGGCATAAATTCACGTTCCCATACCATTGAATAGGGCACAGTGCCCGTACTTGACCACCGGCAAAATGAAGAAAATCCGTCGCTGAGCGTTTGTGAACGTCTTTAAAGCCTAAACCGTTGAAGATAAAGTTATGTTTTTGCTGACTTTGAAAAAAAATATTTTTTACAAATTTCTTCTGGACATTTTTCTGGTATCTTTAACCGTATTCGCAGCGTTTTGAAAAATTCGGGACAAAGTGCAAATTATAAATTTTAAATAATTTTTATTTCATGTTTCTCATGAAAATTTTAGTCGTCAGTTTTTCTCAGTCTCTTGAGAATGTAGAGCTCAAAATTTCTACATTTTTTTTCCAGGAAATTACTGAACTGGTTGAATTTCAATTAATTTAAAACGATTTAACCCCGAGACGGTATAACACTCGAAGCACCCTCATTTTACTCTGTCGTACTATTTTTTTGAGTTCAGAAAATCTCGTTTCGTCTCCTAAGTTATAGTTCTTTGTAGTTTTTAGATAAACAATGTTGTAGTCTTTGCGAAGCAAGAATAAAAAATTGGGTGTACCACTTAACTTTTTTAAGTTATACAAACTTCTTAATGTTTCCATATTTTAATTGCAATGCCATCCCCTTTAAAGTGGTGAAAGTATTTTAAAAACTAAGCAGAATCGACCAATATAACATTAGATTTAAATCATAAAAAAATTATTTTAATTTAAATTAAAATTAAATTAATTTAATTTATTTTTATTAAAAGCTACGTTCAAAGAAGACCATAAAATTTAGGGTGTTTCATTTAAAAAAATATAACTTAAGTGTTATTTAAATGTTGGGACACTCTGTATATAAACGGCAATATTTTAGAAATATGCATCAAAAAGGCAGATATAATTAAAAAAAAAAGAAAAAGTTAATATCTCTAATAATAAACAAGTTATGGAGGAAGCTTTTTTCAGATCATTGGGACACTGTATTAATAGGCAAAATGTTTTTTAAAGTTTTTATATGGAAAAATTAGAGCTATTTAATTGTATTCTAATGATTTTGTTGGTATGAATCTGGTAAAACAATAAACATAGTGAAATATGATATACGAAAAAAATTGTTAACCTTGAGGGTCTGGAGCTGCGCAGCAATATTCTGGTCGACTGTAATTTTCACCGATATTTACGCGCAAATGTTTTGTTACTTTTGCTTCGTCAGCATAAATGGTGTTCGAAGTACTCAGAAGCAGCTGAACGAGTCCCAGCTGTTGAGTGAGTGAATGGTTTACAAGTGCCGGTAACATTGAAACGTTTTCTTTTATATAATAATTGTGCCATATATAAAAATGAACTCGTATTTAACCAGAGACTAGGGTACCTATCCCGGTAAGTGATTTTATAGGTTGTTTTTTAATTTTTTCTGACACATGGTGTTTCACAAATGACATTGTTTTCAGTAAGCAATTTTTGACTGGGTTGTTTGTAAAGTATACTAGATATAAAAAAAAGTTTTTTTTAGAAAAAGGCTTTTATTTCAAAGATGCACTAAAAAGTAAAAAATAATGGGTAATGTTTTTGTTATCAGAGGAGAGTATATTTGCCTACAAATTAAGATTTTAAAATTTATAAAAGCTCTGGGAACACTGCCCAATTTATGAAAGTAATTCTGTAATGCCGTGTTGTTATGAATTATGTTGTATTCGCGATTTCGGAAAGGGATTAGTACAAACACACCCGTCGTACTTATGCTTGTTTATTAATATATTATAGAAACTTTACAAATTCTCTCTTTGGTGGCTGGATCGGGACTACCCCAAAACTCCCAGCTTAGGTCCCAACAAATATGCACTCAAACTACTTGCCTCCCTCCTCCTACATAAAGGCACATTACAACACCTTCCCCTTATAATTTAATTTCGCGCAAAAGGGCAAAATTTTACAAAGATAAAAAGGTAAAAAAATTATAGAAAAAAATGCATGGGGGAAGAAAACTTAAAATTAACTTAGTTAAGAGCAAAAATAAAATGCTATGAACACATGGAGGGAAGAAAACTTAAAACTTACCTAACTATTGACAAAATAAAATAATGTCTATGAACAATATCTTAAATCTAACACATAGTTATTTACATACATGCATTAGGCTTTTATTATTATTTAATCCGTAAAGAGCTTTAGTCGGTTAAAGTGGACTTTAACTGGCTTTTTGTTAATTAGAATAGTGCAATTTACATCCGAATCTACTGACTGGACTTCATAAGGACCACTATAAATTGGTTGTAATTTCTTTGATTGATCTAATGAAGGGGATTCATTGAATAGTAATACTTTATCGCCAACGGCTAATGATAAATTATTTATTTTTTGTGATAGTAAGATTTTGATTTTTCCTTTTTTTTGGAGTAATGTTTCACGTGCAATCGGATGAGAATGTTGCAATCTCGATTTCAATTCTGAATAATAATCATCATAATTATAGTTTATTTCTGGATTTTTACGGACGGCAAATGGCAAAGTGGCTTTTAGTCCAAACAATAGTTCAAAGGGACTAAAACCAGTTTGGGTGTGTCCTTTTAAGCCGGTTAATACATTGGTAACCGTTTATAATGATAGTGTCCCTCAAAGGAGAAAGCTGTTAAATGTTTACTTTTTTCATTTAAAAGAATTTGGTGGAATCCAGTTGCCAAGTCTATAATAGAAAAGTATTTCGAGTGCCCTAACTGCTCTAACATTTCAACAATATTTGGTAAAGGATAGGCATCCGATTCGGTGACGTCATTTAATTTTCGAAAGTCTACAACAAGTCTTCAACGTTTGTTTTTAGCATCCGGTTTTTTTGGAACTATTAAAATTAATGCATTATAAGGGGAATTACATGGTTTGATTATATCATCTTCAATCATTTGTTTCAGCTGTTGTCGAATTTCATTTTTTTGTAAGGTTTTGTATATATTGGTCTTTCGTTTAACGTATGAGTTGCAGACACAGTTGGAGATTTTTAAATTTTACTTTTATTCTGGCAATAAACTCGGTTCTAGGAGGGACGGTAATATCGGTACTGCAATTGTTAGTCGTGTTTATTATGGGTTTGTCCAAAATATTTGTAAGGGTCGGCTCTAAGGCATTTACGAAGAGGTGATGAGCAATCGACCCATTAGCGGCAATTCTCAAACAAGAATTAGAATAAAGTATGTCGCAGCCGTAGGTAGATAAGAAATCGTTTCCCAAAAGGCCATTGCTGCTCATAGGAAAATTTCCCGGGACAATATAAAATTTGTTTGAATGAACGGTTCAGTTAAACTAAAACATCTTATTTTAAAATGCTTGATATTAAAATTCAAGGTTCTAAGCAGCTTTAGTTTTTTCTCGTGATTTATTTTCTTTATTTATAACGTACTTGTACCATAATTAATAATAGAGGATACGAATTAGGGTCGTCCTTCACCCATCTGCTTACGGACTGAAACTTATTTTTTATCAAATACAGATTGATCCAAAAAAACTGAGTCTGTTGGTAACAGATCTGAAAATATTTTTGTTCATAATTTGCCACACTGCAACCTGGTACAGTTTTTCTTGACAATAAATTATTTCACGAACAACCCCACAAGATTGTTGAATTGTGTTGCTAACAGACTCAGATTTTATGGAACAGTCTGTATAATATGCAAAACAATGGGTTGCAAAACAATATTTCTATGACTATGATTTAGGGAGCTAAAGTGTCAAATTACAGCCATTTTTTTCAGTTTTACAACTGTTTTAAGTAACATTTTTGAAACTTATTTATAGGTTATATATTCTTCTAGGAAGTCTTTTAAAATGTGATCAGTGCTTTCTTTAATTTCGAGGGACACTTCTCACGAGCTTTATAATGACGTGTGATATACGACATTTTATCTTATCTTATCTTATTTTATATTATACCATTGTTTTCGGTGAGAAAAATCAAATTTCTCTCACAAGAGAGATAAAGCTGTCAGATTTACTCACTTCTGAATAAAATAATTAATTTTTGAATTGGAAAGTTTCATAGAATACACAGTTAAAAACATTAAAAACAGAAGTTGGCTTGATTCTGGGTTTTTATCCAAAATCAACAGTTTACAAAATACAACGTTTGTTAATTTATTTATTAATTGATGTAGAAGTTAAGAGTTGATGAATGTTTTTTTCAAAAAATTAGTTCAGGCGTGTTCGCATGCCATCCGTATTTAAGATAATTCAGAATTAAATTAATTGCAATTAAACCCGATTTTGAGTGAGTCATTGCTTTAACTTCAAGCAAATAAAAGAAATAAAAGAAGATAAATATAAAATGGAAAGGCTTTTGCGCATTGGGTATTTCGAGTAAAAAAACTATCAAGTCAAGAGTGTATTTGATATAAAAAAATCGTTTATTACAAAAAAAAAATGTTATAACAAATCACAAAATTAATTGTAGAAGTTTACAAAATAATGAAAGTATTATTCTTTTCAATATTAACGGTCGGTTTACCGAAAGTGAAATTAAAGTTTAATTCAGAATTAAACTAATTCCACATTAAGTTGCCATTTAAAATGCATGATCAATTCATACTCCTGACTATTGAATGGAAATTTTTATTCCTGAATGGAAACAAGTGGCCTGAAGACATGGTTGAACCTATCAACGTTTTCTGAGAAAAATGTTACCAAATGCTATTAAATCTTTTATCTCTATTAAATTCTTTATCTAAGGGCTGTTTACTAGTAAATAAAGCTCTCGAATAATAAGTAAATAGTAAAGACAATACTACCTCAATTTTTATGGTAACTTTAATTTAAAAAATCATACAGTAGTTTGTAATATTTTAAGCAATTAACAACTATTTGTATATTTGGATTTGATGGTTTTTAATATGAAGTAAATGAGAGAAGAATAGTAGGTAAAATGAAAAAAAAGATTAAAACGGAGAAACTCTTGCGTATTCATCATATATTTGTCAATATTATGTTATCATAGTTATTAATTTTATTATCATTATAATTTATTATAAAGTTTATTCTATTGAAAACAATTTGTTAGCGAAATTAATGAAGTTACAGTTACGCCCTATGATGGCAATTTTTATAGAATTTTCTATTAAGGGTGGATTTTACAATCGTCGGATAACCTTATCCTTGGGAATAAATTTTGAAAAATACATTGTTGTAACAATTGGAACCATAGTAATTATACAAGGAATAACTTATCCGGAGTTTATCTGACAATTGTAAAATCCACCCTAGATTAAAATTGTTTATACAGGCCTCATTCGGAATTGAACCTGGTTTTAATGTGATGAAAAAGAGATTCGTTTACAATATACCCAAATATTATGGCACTGCCTTAGGGTGCTTAGAATTAACACTGGTAATATTAGAACCTCATGATTCATCCCAAACTTGTCTACCTACCGATTTTGCATTAGTTTTTTTGATTCCAATAAATATTCATCCCTTTGAGGAAATTTGAAAATGAAACACGTATTTCAGGAATAAATAAAGTAAATAAGTAAACAGTAAAAACAACACTACCTCAATTTTTATGATAATTTTTATATATTTTAAAAAATTATACAGTAGTTTGTCATACTTTAAACAATTAACAACTATGTGTATATTTGAATTTGACGGTTTTTAATATGAAGCAAATAAGAGAAAAATAGTAGCTAAAATAGAAAGTCCCTTGTGGATTCCCCAAATGACTGCTACCTCCCGAAGTGGTCATAAACTATTAAATTTGGATTATATTTGCAAAGAAAATTCATCCTTTTTGGGAACGACAATAACTAGTACTTCCGAGGTATTTCTTAAACATTTCGTGATTAATTTCGAGATCAACTTGACATTTGTTAATGCATTTTAAATGGCAACTTAATGTGGAATTAGTTTAATTCTAAATTAAACTTTAATTTTGCTTTCTGTAAACCGACCGTTAATATTAACAAGAATAATAATTTCATTATTTAGACTTTTACAATTATTTTTCTTATTTATTATTACATTGTTTTTATAATAAACGATGTTCTTATCAAATACACCCTCGACTTGTTGGTTTTTACTCGAAACACCATGCTTTGTAATGTGCAAAAGCTTTTCCATTTTATATTTATCTTCTTTTATTTGTTTGAAATTAAAGCGATGACTTACTCTCAAAATCCGATTTAATCGTAATGAATTTTTAATTTACGATTAATTTAATTTTGAATAACCTGAACTCATTAAAAAAATAACTTCTTAACTTCTACGTCTAATAATAAATAAATTAATAAACGTTGTATTTTGTAAACTGTTGATTTTGGACAAAAACCCAGATTCAAGCCAAACTTTTGTTTTTAATGTTTTTAACTGTATATTCTATGAGACTTTTCAACTAAAAATTTAATTATTTTATTCCTTTCGCTAAACAATTCAAGTGCGATAGTAAAAATTTTTTATATTTTGAACGAAATATTTATCAATTTTCACAACCCTCCAGCTTCCACCCATCCACTCCCAGTGCCGGAAAACCGACAACTGCCGACCAAAGCTGCCGACAATCGACTCTGCTCTCAATACTATCGCATGATACAATAACTTAGAAGATATGACACTAGCCGGTTCCAATCTTGTCGAGTTCGGCGCATTACGTCATGTGGTTAGTAGTCGATGGCGCAAATTTAAAATAAACCAAATATAATTGTTCTCTGAGCACAATAGTAAGTAGAAAAAACATAGAAAATTGTAGTAACATGTACTCCTATAGTTTATTATGAAAAAAAAACAACCTTTGTGTTTTAATTAATTGTTTGTTAACTCTTTGTTTAAATGTCGCATTCTGAAAAACATCCTACTTCTAAAAAATAATTCTTTTGATTTCTTACTGCAGGTATAGTAAAATTGGTAATTTTTTACTTGAACTACTTCTGGATTTTCAAGCTGAAACTTACGCCAAACGATTCCTCTAAGTGCCCTGATGACCGTACACTATGAATTTTCTTGTGCAAATTGAAAATAACATTAGAAAAATAATTTTTATTTTCACTCACTTTTCACTTGAATCGCCATTTTTGTTGATTTTAAGGGATACAACGTTTGCCACCAGGGTGTGCATGCGTTGCGTGTGCTTATTTCTGATTGGTTGTTATTGTTTAGCTTCAACAGGTAAGAATCGCACCTGCGTGTTTGTTATGATTATAACACCTTCGGGTATTCCCAGAATGAATTTAAATGACGTATTATATTTTTTTCATTAAAAAGTAGGTGTATTTTTACATATTTTGCAATTTGAATTTATGTCTCTGTGCTCTGATTGGCTGATTGACGGAAGTGGGGATGCGTTGTTGCATTCCGGCATTTCCCTTCATGCAATTTACCAACAACACCACTCCATTTCTATTTTACTTACTAGTGGTGAACAAGGTATTTTTTTGTGAGTGCTACGTTCTCGAGGTTAATTTACCAATCGTGGTGTATATTTCCTTTTAGTTAGGTGGGGCGCAGCCCCAGCCTCCGGCCACGAACTGTACGGCGCCCTAGCTCCATAAAAACACTATTCCACGTGTCGAGTTCCACGTTTTCGTGTTTAATTGGTCGTGGGGTATGTTTCCTGTTAGTTAACTGGGGCGAAGCCCCAGCCACGCGCAACATAGTTCCATAAAAACCACTATTCCACGTTTCGAGTTCCACGGTTTCGAGTTTAACTGTTCGTGGGGTATGTTTATTTTTAGTTCGCTGGGGCGAAGCCCCAGCCTGTACCCTACGACCTGTACGCGCTGTAGCTCCATAAAAATCACTATTCCACGTTTCGAGTTCAACATTTTCGAGTTTAATCGTCCGTGGGGTATGTTTATTTTTAGGTCGCTGGGGCGAAGCCCCAGCCTGCGGGCTATCATCTGTAGGCGCCTTGCCTCATTTATAGTTACATTTACGGTTAATATCATTTATTATAGTGTTAATAAAATTTAAAAAGTCTAGGTCAAGGTCATTCAAAGTCGAATTTTTCGAAAACGGGGCATTTGCACAAACTTTCATGGTCATATCTTTGATCTAGAGGCTTTTTAAAGCAAAATGCAAAAAAAAATTTTCAAAAATCCAGAAGTAGCTAAAGTAAAAATTTACCGTAAAATTCTTTTAATTTTGGTCGAATGTTGTAAAACGTTGTTGTCTTTCTTACTCTTCGAGAAAGTAGCTAGGAGCAAGTAAGATAAAAACGATGGGCCGCTCTCGGCTCAAACCAGGGGTATATTGTCTTTCTCGCACTTAGGTCATTTAAAAGAGACACGAAACTTTCGCAAGCCCAACTACGCCACCCACCCAAAATATATCAGTGATTCTCAACATGTTCAAATAATGCAACAAGCGCAGACAACAAGTAAATTTTATTTACAAAAAATGTATAAAAATATTAAATGTACAATATTTTCAATTTAATTAACATTTCACTCTCACTTTCACTAGCTGTATCGTCAAATTCTCCGAAATCACTATCACTATCACTATCATTATCCGAATTTACGTTTATGATAATTTCTTTTTGCACCTGGTCAAGACAATTTTTTTTTATGTTTTTCTCTATTGTCGCAATGATTGACTGTGTTGCTCCAAACTTCTGGTGTAACTTGATTTAAAGCCTTTTGCCACGTTTGTAAAATAATTTCATCGGTAGAATCAACTTTCCCGATATGTTTGTCGTAAAAAGTTTTACTTAACGCCCAAACATGTTCTATTGGATTATAGTGACATTGATAAGGCGGCAATCTTAATACCTTATGGCCATGTTCTTCGACAAGTTTGTCTACTTTGTAATTAATATCCTGTTTATTAGACTTTGCAATTGCTAAAAATTCTTGTTTAAAAGCATTTTGTGGGTGCACTATTTTTTTCTCTTCAAGCCACCTTTTAATTTCGTCTTTTTTCCATGATGACGACAATGCTGTTTACAAATTGTTCACATTAAAAAGTCTTTGGGATTTAAATAAAAATCACTTCCAAATTGAAATTCATAATTAACATGTATATTTGTTGGTAATAGTAAACATTTTGTTTATAAAGTTGACCAGGCAAACAAACAAAAGTCATATTAATTTTTATATTTTTTTTTATTTTATTTTTTTATTTAACAACAATAAACATAACAAATACCAAAGTGGCATCCCATAGTTTAGGAACGACTGGTAGACCCTCCCATTTTCTGCAAGTGTAAATTGTGTAAATTTACAAGTGTAAATTTTACGTCTATATTTTAGAGTGAAGCAAATCTAGATTGCTTTATAAACTCTGTGAAGAGCACTACTGTTTTGGTGGGAAATTTAAATTTAACTCTACGTAGTGTATGGTATCAAGAGTTTTCGAACTCTGAGGGTTGGAGGTAAATTTGAATATAACTCTATTTAGTTTTTTAAATAAATTGTTTATTATTATTACTTACAACATAGTAGAAGTAACAGAAACTCATTTAACGAATTTACATACTCTAAAAAATAAATTTGTATTTCGGAACGAGTAACCATTTGTTAGAGGAAAATGATTGTGATATATTATATGGTTCCTTATATAAAAGAAAACTAAATTTTATAATGTCAAAAGTTGGACTAATATCTGTATCTTTTAATTTATAAGAATGAAGTCTTTCGACAAAAGATTCAGTTTTCCATTTTTTTGTTACAAAAAATATCTGTTTTTCCGAGGCATCAGTATCTATTGAACATATATCAATTATTTCATCAAACTGTGGAAGCTGAGAGTTTAGGTAATAATCTTTTCCTACACATATAAACATTTTTTTTTGTAAAGGTATCCACATTTGAACCATTTATATTGAGATACGGTTGAATCGTTTTCAATTTCATCCTCATCTACAGAAATTAAATGTGAAAATCTATAATCTTTAATTAAACATGATACAGAAGGACCAAATTGTTCACATATCTCAAATAAACTATTAGGATGAGAAGTTCCTGACATTTGTTGACAACGAAGTGCAAGAGTTTTTGTTAAATTTTTATAATTTCTAAATTTTGACGCAAAATATTTTATCATTGCATGTTTAGATTCATAACGCATGCACCAGAGGTTTAGCAATGGACCCATTGTTTTAATTACTGTTGGATAATGAAGCATAAAATGTTGTTTGGGAATAATAGGGCTATCAAAGACCAATTTGAAAAGTTGATGATGAGTTTCAATTAACGTTTCAAGTTCTGTTACCATTTTAGTACAAATTCTAGGTGCAAAGACAATAGACATAATTTTTAACAATAATAGTATTACTTGAAATTTTGTGTCTACTTCGGTTGTGACATCATCAATTATTAAAGGTAAATATCTAGTCAGACACCACGCTTGCACTGCTTTTTGTTTGATATTATTATTATTTTTGTCCAGAACAACTGGGCTAGGTCTATTGGAGCTATTTGTTGTACCAAAATCATATAAATGTATCCTTTCATTTATTTAGACAAGTGTTAATAATTTCGCATTCACAATTTCTAAAAGAAAAAGTTTTAATTCGTACTGAACAGTCCCTTCCAAAATATCGTGCATTATATCTACAGAAGATGTATCGCAAAGTTTAAAAAAATTAAGATCATTTAAGATGCTTCGAAATTTGATGCCAAAATGGTGATTATTGTTTCTTTCCGCTATACTGCTGTGTTGTTCGTACAGTTCACTTGTTCTTAAAGTACAATCTCTTGCTGAAAACATATTCTGCATCTCATGTTTGTGAGATAAACAATACCGACAAAAATAAAAAATGCCAAAAATTGGTTCAGAAACGCCATCTACTAAAATACCCTCAGTTTCCAATTTTTTTAAATCTGCAATGATAGGAGATAATATTTTATTTAGTGTAATGTCTTCACCTATGCAACTAGACTTCAAATCAGACGTAAAAAATAAAGCTAAAAGGTGTATGTTTTTTAAATTTGAGTTAAATGCATAGGGTAAATTTTGAATTGTAAAATATAACGCACCGATTTTGTGAGCTCCTGTCTTACTACCTAAAGGATTAACAGTTTCGAAGTCGTCGTAATATAACTGCAATTTTAAAAAAATATTTTTTTTGTAAAAATAATTCATTATTTTCAAGGTATGTGCCACTTGTAATTAATTCCTTTTCATGAGTAGTACACTTGAATGTTGATATATAGTCTAATATTATTTTGTTATTATTTATCAACTACTGTAGTGTTTCTAGAATAGGTACGTATTGAAATGTTCTGGGGATATTTACTTCTATTCTTGTGTTCGTACTTTTGTCGAATATGGAATCATTACGTATACCTAAATATATTTCCTTTGGCAAAACAATTTTTGAATTAATAACTTTATTTCTTTCATATGTGCTGCTATATTTATTCATTTCTATTTTAACTTTATCTCTAACACTATTTAAGAAAGAAAAAAAAAGATTTTCATTAACACTGTTATTTAACATATACTCGAACAAATTTAAAAGTAATTCATCAACCGCTTCATATACAGCTTGAAATTGTGAGTGTGGTAAACTCAGTGGCATAATTTGTTGAAAAAATATATGGAACAGTACCTCAATATCAAATGATTCATTCTGGATTTTAGTAAAAGAACCATCTTCTAATGTATTAAAATCACGATTATTATCATATTCGACACAAACAACACGCTCATCAACACTATTATCTGGAGAGTTAGTAGTGAGAGATTTAAGAGAAGTTATTGCAACATTATTGTCATCTTCAACACAAACACCACACTCATCAACAATATCAACTTGAGAATTAATAGTAAGAGAGCTAAGAGGAGTTACTGCAGCATTATTACTAGTGCTCTGTAAAAACTCTGTAGACCCAACCAAATTCTCATTATTTCTTAATAATTGTTTACCTAAATTCTCAGTTTCATAAATCAACATATGTTTTCTAAATCCATTAAAAGTTTTAAAATTTGAATAACAAAACTGAAAACAACATCTTAAATTAAGTTTCGGATTATCAAATAATCCATGAATTGTTCTTAAATGCTTGACAACCAAATAAGTTTTTAATAATTTCTTATTACATAAGGAACATACAAACATTGTAAATAATTACTCACTCGTATAACAAAAAACTCGTATAAAAAACTAACAAAAAGAACTCTAACAAGTATACAAAATCGAAAACAATGTTATCATTAATCATTTAAGAGTCTAGTTCTCACTAGACACATAAGTGGAGTGTACAATATACCTTCGGTTTCAATGTCAAAATAATAGGTTTGTATGAATTCCCAAAAAAATTTTAGTTTGTGATCGTACCTTATGTTGAACACACAATGAGTCATAAACAGCAACTGGAAAGCCTCCGCACTGGAACAGTGGTCAGGGCAAGGGATGAGCTGTCTGTCCACCACTATGTGGTACTTCGTAATTGCCCCCTTATTACTATGCCCTTGTGCCAACAGAAATGGTTGTTTTCTTTGAAGTGAAGATAATATTTCTGCGACCGGTTGATTTAGCTAAAAAAATATTGTACCTACTTAAATGCTGAAAAAATGTAAGATGGCAAACCTTTTTAAAAACGATTAACCTTTCAAAGTAGGAATATCCATTTAAATCACTCACTTGTTTTTAATTAACCCTCCATTGAAGAAGTTTGGCTAGTGCTAACAAAGATCGTGTAACTTTGTCAAATTCTAAAAAATAATAAAATTAATTTGGTAACATAAATTTGCTAAAACTTTTACTTAATGTCACTTGAACCTTCCGTCGAACCTAATATTTCTGTGGCAGGTGTGGCTACTTCACTATCATATATACTTAGAATTTTCTCTGCATCATTGTTTATTTTGGCAATAAAACTGAGTTCTTTATCAGGAAAAAGTAATCGAAAATCGTGTTCAATCTGAAACATATGAGGTATGAAAGTACGTTACGTGCATAACATGCATTATTTGTTTTCTGGAAGGCAACATTCTCAGCTCATACACGAAATATTAAAAAAATATTCTTACAAGATATGGAGTGTCCAGAAATCTCGGAAAGATTGATAAAACATTAACATCCAAGGACCGCCTATAAGTGAACGTTTTTTTCATTCTGTCCAAGATTGCTTCTTGGTCTGTTTGAGGAGAAGCGTTTCTCAGAAATTCCACACAATCAGAAATTTCTGGAGTGATAGTTATTACGTTTTTATATGTATTTCTACAATCTTCTTTTTTTTCCTTCACTTCATCGGACGCGTTTTCAACAGCTTTGCGCTTCCTTCTGCGTACCGCGGCCCTAATGTCTTCATCTTTGGAATTTTTCGCGATAAAGCGTAACCTATAACTAATAAAACCTTCCCCCCATTGTCGTTTTTATAAAAGGCTTCCTAAAATTAAAATCAATTGATTTTAAGATGTAACGAAAAGTAAGCATTCATACGTAGCCCGTTGGGCCACACGGGTTTCTCAATTTAGGAAATATTGAAATAATAGCCTGTCCCAAATTTCTTTTGGCGAATTCAGGAACTGATATTCCATACATACGCACTAATTCAGAAGTCGTTGCATTGACTAATTGAATACGTAATGATTTTTTCAGAAAACCATTTCGACTGTAAAACTCAAAAATCTCATCACCCATTCTATTTCTTATAAATTTTTTCCACCCCTGCAAAAAGAAAAGTAAATGATTGGGAATAAAATAAAAAAGACATAAAAAGCCACACCTCAACAGACTTTTCTTTGTAACCCATAGGTTTTTTAAATGTTTCCTCTTTCTGAATATTAGGATCTATTCTTTTATCACTTGGTACGACTGAAATGTTTTCACTAATTTCATCCTCACTGGTAGTACTTTCGTCAGTGTCTTGGTACTCCGTACTTATAATAGAGACAGTACTTGCTGATGCAAAATTTACTACAATAAACAAATAGAACGTGATTATGTAGAAATTGTTCAAAAATTACAGAAAAACTCACATTCATCAGCAGTAGCTCTTATTTTACATACGATTAGTAAAATCGATTCGCTCGAATTTACTTTTAAGAAGTCAAGAATAACGTCTTCTTCCAAAATTGTTCCATCTTTATCATGGAAATAAATTTGCTCGTCAGCGAGCTCCGGGAATTTTAATTTTGCTGAAGTTAAATAAGCATATAAAATGATTTTTCGTTTCAATTGTATACAGGCTGTTCGTTTTTCGAGCTCCACTATGGGGATCTCAGATATTATAAGAGATACGAGGTTAGTTAAATTAGGGCAAAGTTGCGCATTATTATGCTGAACAATTACCTGAAAGAAAATTTGATGTATCGTTTTTAGTTTTTGAATTATGGAACAAAATCAAATTTTTTTAATTTTTGTTTTAATTTTTTTAAGCGAAAACTAAGAGAACTAGACGTTTTTAAATAAGACACTCTTGAGGCACTTTTTTACAAGAAATCTAAATCTGTCATCGCCTTTTCCAAGGCGTACTTGATGTCATAGTTACAACACTCAACTTAGGTTTTTCTTATGGACGCCATATTTAATACTTGTATTTTTGAATAATTTAATACTTGTATTTTTGAGCCAATTTAAGACACGTTGATGATCAGTAAACAACTCGAGAAAGAATCAAAATTTCATCTTATTCAAAATTCCCGTAACGTTTCGTACCAAAAAGTTGAGTCTTTATGCAGTGTACTTCAGTCATCGAATAAAATTGAATAATTCATTTTATTCGGCGTAATTGTTAACAAATTGTTGCAAAACTTCAAGAACGAATTGGTCGATTGAAATTCATGTCTGTTAACTAGATTAGCATAGCCAAAACGACGCTGGTCAAGTGCCGCTTGAATAGGGGGTGTTGACAAATTCGTTACAGAACAGAGCTTTTAAAAGAATATCAAATTACAAGCACACATGTGCATTCCTTATAAGAAATTGCAGCGTAATTAACGATTTCTTTGTTAAATCAAAATCAGATCACGAAACCAGTAGTTTAGAAAAACACGCGTAATTTTTCTGAACATTTTGATGTAAAATTTAACCCTAATATTTAAGGCGCAGCCGTCGAAATTCGGATGTATAAATTATTCTATTTAATTAAATTATTGTAAGCAAAAAAGTTGCATGACACGATTGCTGCCCGTTACTAACATAATCCTAAGAGGAAAGTAGACAGGAAAATCCCTAAGGAAATTGGAGAAAAACGCGGAAATGTTAAAATAGTACCGGTGTAGTACTGGGGGCGACATCTAACAAGGGGTAGTACGACCAAAATTACAGTTTCCTCACGGGGTTCTTCCCTATATTGTCTGTGTTATTTAAACAAACAAAATTTGTTGTTACATAAAATTCATTTCATTGTGTTCCAAAAACAACTTCAGACCTGACAACAACCAATTTTGGAGTTTAATTTCTCTTTCAGGATATTTGGGGAAATTCCATAGCGTTCTTGTATTCAGTTCAGATCGACGATTACCAAATTTAATGTTTAATTATAATGAAATTGTTAATCGGAAAACACCCCAGCTGTTAATTAATAATAATATTTAGAAAGTTAAACAAGGTTTGATCAAATGCCAAGACACCATAAGAGTCAAATTTGCAAAATTTCGCATATGTGGAAACTACTTAACAAGGGTAGTGGGGTAAGCGAGTTAGTGTAGCTTACGCAAGATTAGCCCTTGACTTTGGGAGGGATTGGATTTTTGACGGTCTTTCGAGGTAGTCGATTGTCGTGTTGTCCTTTAAATTTTTATAAATTTAAAACATCTTCGTTTGCCTTTTTAGTGCGTCTAAATTGTACTAAGCGCATTTAATCGTAATTTTAAATTAAACTAATTTAAATTCTTAAATTAAGTGATAGCGTTAGTGATTAGTGAGTAAGTTAAAAACGAGACAAGTTTATTGTTCGTTCGATTAGGTAGTGCTGCGAACTACAACACCTGGGAAGCAGCTAACATCCTGCGTTAGGAGGATTAAAATTTCTAGGTAAGCCCTCAAAAGGGTTAATTAGTTTTATTCAATTAATTTTATAATATTATTTTGAGTTTCTTCAAAGTCATTTCGTAATAGTGATCATTGTCATTCATCTCATAAAATTCTAGTGACCACAAATTATTTGTTCTCCAAAATTTAGGCGATAAACGCGTTATCAAAATTTCGTGATTCACACATAAATTATTCAAATTTATGAAAAATGGTATTTTACTTAAAACCACCTTGCAACAACTAATTCTAGTTCCCTTTTGAATATCACTCATTTAAGTTACAATATTAGAAGTTAGTCATCACGTTGTTACAACAAATTTGAGTGAAACGGCATCCAACAAATGTTAAACAACAACCAAAAACTAAAATCAAAACTCACGATGCTTTTCAAACTGTTGTATACAAATAGTTTAAATTTCATATGCCAAAACCTTACGAAGTAGAATGTTGTTGCTAGTTAAAGATAGGGTTAGAGTAGAACGATTTCTCTGTCGTGACGTGTTAGGCGATAAAGCAAGAGAATGTTTCTCTTTTGCGTCCAGTTCAGAAATTACAGGCTCGTGAGTTGGCCATCTTCATGGGAAGAGTCGTAGTCCTCGGGGACGCTCTTCCCCAACTTTAACAAGGTCTAAGACGCGGTGGCAGGTCGTAGTTTCCGCCCGTTGTACTTAGAATGGACGTTGTAATTCCCGTCCCAACGGCAAGTACTTCCACGTACTTGCAGGCTACTACGGACGATCGAGCAGACATAATCATCCGTGATTATCTGTAATAAACTGATATCGCGACATGGCAAAGTTCTGCACAAGTCTTTGTCAAAGCTCGTGGACGGAAAACTTTAGAGAGAAATTACTTCTACATTTATTCAGATTGATTTGTAAAAGCTTGTGTGTCCGGGTTTTGTTCGGAATTTGTCCTAGGTGTTGATCACCTGACTTTTACCGGAGACGATACTTCGGCACTAGGGCGTAAAAAAATTAAATGCGATGCACTTATCAAACATTCCGCGAGCATGTTATAATCCGACTCTGGTACAAGTAGTCTAGACACGCGCTGTCAGTTGCCTGGATCATATAAGTTCAAACAATATCGTCTGAAACATAGGTTAAATTTGCTGAATATTACTGAATTAAATTAATTCAGGTTAATATCAAAGAGTTATCAAGAAAAACTTTTCGTATCACTCAACGACTACAAAACTATTTTAAATTTAATACAAAACGAATTGTGGTTACGATTCTGATATATTTTGACGACTTTATAACACGTACACCCATAAACAATTGGCCAAATTTGATCAAACTTTCATAACCATTGATTATTGTAATCGATACAACGGAATATTCTTTCTTCTTGTAATAAATAACTTTGGAGGAAACTTGTGGTTTAAATCCCTTCTCTCATGCGTTTTGACACTACTTTGAATCCGGACTTGCGTTACGGATAAATCCTGAACCCTTTCTGTTAAGAATTAAGATCAAATTGCGATATCACTATAAGAGTGACTTCGTACATCAAACCAACACAACGTAGGTAAGCGAAATAATCATGTAGCGGATCAATTAACTAGACGAGCCAAATCATTTCGAAAAAAACAAAAGTAAAATTTAAGATTAATTAAATAAATAAATTAAATAAGTTGTAAATCATTTAAACATCGATCAACCATCATCAATCACGGTCTCACTGCAGTATATTTGCTTACCTGAAAATATTACCTGTCCAGAAAATACATAAAAAAAACAATCAACAATAAATATATAAATATATATACTTACTTAAAAAGAAACATAAGAACAGTCACACACTTATGGACGTATGTGCCAACATGTGCAATCGCATTATTCTTAGGCATGCGCATTAGAGACGTTGGCTGTAATTTTAGTGTAAATTAACACTATATAGAGCGATTTGCACCTAATAGTGTTGAAAACCCCTAAAAACTTTTGGCGCTAAATTTACAGAGTAATTTAGAGTTGATAAACACTGACAGATTTTTAGAGTAGTTTTCTAGTGTAATTTTACTTTTATTTAACTACTCTAATTGATGGACACTAGGATAGTGTATGTTTAGATTTATACATTTTTTACTGTGTAACGCATGTCTTTTTTGTAGTTGGGTTATTGCCGATACATTAGGGGAATTCTGGTCGCACACAGTGGATATCACGTTAAACCTACGAATTAATAATTCTTCTATAACATTTACAATGATTTTTTTCAAATTTCTTGCTTTTACTGTAGTTTTTACGAAATAGAATGCAACCGGCTGCTTTCACTTGTCGTACAAACCTTAAGCCATGAAAACTAATGCGCTTTTTGCCATTGCCTTTAATCTTCCTAACGAACCTAGATCTTCAAAACCTATTATTGAATCAGTTACTGAATCGTAAGTCAGATCACAGGTTAGAGCAATTTCGTCGAAACTAAGAGTACACACTCGGCTTATTTGTGTTTTTTTATGCATTCGGATAATTTATCTAACAGTCTTTTATTTATACCAGTATGAAAGGGAATGTTTTGCAAAACTTTTTGTAGTGTCGATTTAGAAGGTAATTTCCAAATTTTTGATAAAAAACGGTAACAGCGCGGACCTCTTTTATAAATGGACAGAGCTAAAGCTTTATTTTGAGGCGACCAAATTGGGATTTTTCTTGTACAATTTCTTAATTGAGCTTGAATAAAATGAACTCCGGCTTGATTTAAATTATTTTCAAGGTCTTGATACCATAAAGTTGTGGAAAAATAAGTAAAGATAAGATAGTTTTGATAGGAAACTGAGGATCTCGTCCAGCGGCGCTTTCGATATAAGTTGAAAAAAATAAGTTAAAATTTAATTTATTTGTGAACGAGTCAGCTAAGAGGTCAAAAGTTTTCTTACATCCAGCATTGGAACGAAGGCTATAGTACTCTCTAGTTTGCTCAGCAAATTGTAAATTTTTTATAATTATTATTATTATAATTATAAATAAAACAATGATTAGTTTCACAACTACTATTTATTGATCTCCAGAAATTAAATAAGTAATTAAATGTGTATTTTTTATGTAGCGTTTTGTGACATTTGTATCTTTGCTATTTTTATACATTATAGTATGTATGTTCTTTTACCCGGTACACATGTGCGCTTTATTCCATGTGCGCTTTTTTCTATGAGCTGTCTTTTCCTTGTGCGCTTTTTTCTTTGTGCATTTTTTTCTTTGAGCGCTTTTTTCCGGTGCCCTTATTTCTTGTGCGTATATTTCCTAGATTCTCCCTGTTGCGTATTTTGTTTGTGATTAGCAATATTTTGATTTGGAACCTCAAATCCATTTTGCCTTTGCCTACCGTAGTCATTATTAGTACTATGATATTGATTCGTTCCGCAGGTATTAGAATTGCGCAAATCGCGACTGTCATTTTCATCAGCGACTTTTCAAGCGATTCAAGCGAGCAACATTAACCAAAGAAACAAAACAATGCATTTTCAGAGCATTTAATAAAATTAGTGAATTAATGAAGGAATGCGAAAGCAAAATTAAAGTTTTAGAAACGGTGGCTGAAATTTTTTTTGTAAACTTTAGTAATATCAATAACAGGAACTTTTTTCAACCGGTTTATATAGGTTTCGAGATCACAAATTTAAAAAATCATGAAAGAAGGATTTGAAAATTTAAAGTCGACAAATGCCGGGCGTGGTAATAATAGGAAAAAATATGGAGATTTCGATTTTAAAAAAGATTTGCAAAGAAAAATTTGGGACTTTCAAAAAGCAAAAATAAATTTTACAGTTAGTGACTTAATGGAATATGCAAGAACAGACCTAGAATATACAGGTGGGAAAACTACTTTACTCAAAATTCTAAAATCAATGGGCTACAAATATAAATTTGTGAATAATCGCAAAACACTCTGTGAGCAAACCTATTTATTGCCACAGAAAATTAAATTTTTGAGAAAATACTTGCAATACCTTAACAGACCGGACGTGACATTCATTTACCTCGATGGAACATGGATTTATCAAAATGGAACATCTGTACGACAGCGGACAAATGACAAAGACAAATTGCCAGTAAAAAAACAACCCGGCAAACGTTTCACTATTTTACACGCGGGATCAAAATTTGGGTTTTTAGATGGATGTGATTTGCTTTTAGACTCCAATAATACCGACATCGACTACCACAAAACCATGAACGGTGACATTTTTAAGAATTGGACGACCAGGGACGGATAGGGGTATATGAACCGGCCCGGGAACTTTGCATAGACCGGCCCAGGTCCCCTTCACCATGGTGAAGGAAAGGAAGGGGGGGGGGGTGCTAACATTGTAATAAATAGTAGAATAGAGTTCAAACAGCAAAACTTAGGGCTTCAGGGTACCGAAGCGATTGTTGAGAATTGGTGTACTACAAGTTGCATACTTTTTTTAGACCTGTTTTCAGTGACAGCCAGAGAATAGGGAAGGTAAGAAATGCAAAGTCCCTAGTTATTGGTTGGAAACAAATTTTTAGCGCTCCAAGCAGAAAAGTGGCAAACTAAAGCAATGGCGGGTGATTTAAATGAAAAAACAGGCGCGTCTTTTAAAAAATTTCTATTGATGTTTAAATTTTATATTTACTTAGAGACAAACAGGGATGAAATTCGATTTTACAAATCAGATAAATCATTCATTTATCTAATTTGTAAAAACCAAATCTTATTCCTGTTTTATTCTGTTAAGGAAATTTCTACACACATTACAATAAAAAACATTTTATATAATAAATAATGCAGTATATTTTTAAAAATATAACAAAAATAAAAATCAGTTTGCCGCTAATAAATAAAATAATTTATTAATAAAATAAAACTAAAAATTTACCCCTGAAAATAAAAAGTATATATTCTGAAAAAACAACATAATAAATTCTTTAAAAATAAAACAACACTCTGAAAATACTATAAATATAAAACAAAATAAACACAACAACTATTCTATATCACAACAAAATTAACTAAGCCTCTTCATCTTGGTACGATGTCCGTCAGAGATGGTTTTCTGTCTTTGCCTGTCCCTGCAAAATTTAAAAATTAGAAAAGGTATGGCTTTTTCTAAAATTAAATCATAGCAAGGATGCTCTGTGCAATGACTTTCTGCAAAATCAAGATGTTGTTTAAATGAAATTTTAAATGTGTCTTCCAGATTTCTCTGAAAACCACTTGATGTTAAAAATTCATTTAAATAGTCATGCAAGTTTTGGACCAAAGACATTACGGCATCGCTAGCATATGTTAATCGTTGGACGTCGTCCCTTTCTCGGAAAGAAGTAAGAATGTGGCGATTGGTAATCTCCCCAGAGTACAACGTACTCCTACAATGCTCACAATCAGGAACATCAATACTTTTTAACACCCAACCTGCAACATAGGCTAGAGCTTGTGTGTCTTCTTCTGGAAGATCACTAAGTTCTGAGGGGTTAAAAGATATTGCTTGTTCATGCTGTGCCATTTGTACATCTTCTTCTTCCCGAGAAACAGAGGAATCATCTGCAAATTTCATCAAACTCAGCAAGTCATCCAACGGTTGACATGTGTCGTTTTCACAGTTCTTGTCGACATTTGATGGTGTAACCAACTTGTTGATTACGACCGTTTTCAAAGCGGCAGTGAACTGATGACACGTCGGATTGGTGTTCGCAGAACCATGCTGACGAATTGATGAAAAAAGATTTTCCAAAGGGTCCTGATTCAGTCCCCGTAAATTCAAATAACTAAATCCGTCCACATCTTTCAGATTGTTCCAAAGGAAACGGACTGACTTAATCGTCGTTTGCCAACCTTTGACGAATGAATACCGATTTGTTAGATCGGCTCCATTTTGTAAGTCAATCAGTTTCCATTGATCCAACTCTGTCAACAATTTCGACCAGAGCTCCAAATGAGGGGAATTTTGTGACAAAGCACATCGAAATGGCTTATTCCCAGACACTGCAAAATTTGACCCGTTCAAAGAGTCAAACATGTTGTCGACCTTCTGCACAAATTCAGCCGTATGAATGGCTTCAGACGGCAGAATATGTGCAAAAGAGACGAAGGTTTCGATAGCAGCAGCCACAGAGCTGCTAAGCTGTGCAGCGGCTACCTTCACCTTCATTTTCATGTAAGAGTCTTTGAAATTAAAATACTCCTTCTTTAATTTGGGCAACGATTTAAAAGTTTTTTGTTGGTCAAAATTGAAAACAGATTCAATGTGTTCGAATTTAGCATATTTGTGAGGAGCAAATTGAATTTTGCATTTCAATAATGCATTTCGCGTGTTTTTTAAAAGATGCGGCACGTCAAAAATTGTAACAATCGGCTGATTATTAATGAAGAAATAATATGAACCTTGCCTGGGATGTTGTTTGGCACAAAGCTGATTCAACGCGGAAACATTTGTAGTGCCCTGATCACAAACAGTAGCGACTACCGTTAAACCGATGTTCTGAAGTTGTGAAATTATTTCTTCAATAAGAAACTTTAGATTGTTCGCGCTAACTGTATTTGCCGTAAAGTAATAAGCAATTACTTGTTTCCACTGGAGTCTCAACCCTCGGATCATAAAAACAAGAGCATGGTTGGCTGCTTTGTTAGTGCGACCCAAGGAGCCCATGTCCTCGTAACCACTGATGTACTGTTTAGCTCGTTCATAATGAAATCCTTGACAAACCGACATCTCATCAAACAATAACGAACAGTAACGATCTGCACGTTTCATTTTTGAGACCTGATTTTTCAGGTGTTCCAAAATACCTGGATTAATACCAGTATCGAACTGAATCTTAGCTAAAATGGCTTTCAGTGTGCGGGAAGAGGGTAATTGAAAATGGACTTGCAAATACTTATACAATCTCGGACTTCTCTTGTACAAAGATAAGGCAAAAGCTTTATCCTCGTCTGTCCATCTGCGCGCGGTCGGTTGACAGGAAACATTTCGCAATTGTGAATTAATGAAAGCCTTAGTGACTTCATTCAAATTTTCGGTGATGAACTCGAATTTTCCGGCATCGTACAATTTTTGCAAAGTCTTCATCTTACCCTTTTCCTTTTCTAATGTTTTGCTCAATCTACACAACCTCGACTGAATGTTTCGATGAGCTTTGTACATCAGCTCTTTTCGCGGTGTCAAATCTTTGGAAGAACAGCCAATTTTAGTTAGAATACCGTCTCTACCTTGATTATCCAGAAACGCGAATTTGTTTACATTAAATGAGGTTTCATTATGATTCTCTAAACAGCTGCTGTTCGAAATGGTGGAATCTGAATTGTTTATTACTTCACTACTTTGCGAATGAGAGGAACTGCATAATTCATCATAAGCCAAATTTACAAAAGATGATGTTGAAGGTGATTCAACTGACAAAAGTAGTAAGTGGGCCCCTATAGGACACACCCTGATTTTCAAGGGTAATTGTGAAAAAAAAAGTAATAATATTAAGCAAATTACCCCGATTTTCAAGGTAGTTAAAAAAACATCAAATAATCATAAAAACACCCCGATTTTCCAGGTAGTTAAAAAAAATAAAAAACTACTAAGAGGGCCCCTATAGGACACACCCTGATTTTCAAGGGTAATTGTGAAAAAAGTAATAATATTAAGCAAATTACCCCGATTTTCAAGGTAGTTAAAAAAACATCAAATAATCATAAAAACACCCCGATTTTCCAGGTAGTTAAAAAAATAAAAAAATAACCCGATTTTCAAGGTAGTTAAAAAAAATAAAAAATATTATGAGCTTTCATGGGATTTCAGTGACGGATGGGCATCCGTCACTGAATTTAAGACGATATAAGGACATCACAAGTTTTTAATCAATTTCATCAGCATTCAACAGATTTTTAATGATATCCTTTGATTTTTTAGTTAATCGATTAGCTTTCCCCTTTTTTAATCCGTCGCCTCGTAAATGTTCATTCCACGATTTTTCTTTCATTTTGTTTAGAATAGGATTTATAATTTCTTCTTTATAAGTAGAAAAGGGCGGTGATTTTACGTATGTAGACGTTATATTTTTAAGCCCTGAAGTTACACCTTGAATGATATCTTCTTTATTATTTTTCCAAAAAGGTTTTAATATATTGCGATATAAAAAACCCAATGCTGGTATAGCAAATTTTTTTATAGATTGAAAAATATTTCCACCTCTAATATCTCTGTGATATTTAAGACCAAACCCATATTGTTTAGGAAATAATTGTTTTCTATGAACAACAAGTACCATTTATTCTACAGGAAAGAATAGCAATGACAATTACTGAATATCTAGAACAAAATTTAAACACTCTCCATTAAAATTTATCAATTGATTTAGCTGATTTGTAACAGAAATGCGAATATTAAATATATAATCCGTACGATTAATTGGTAAATATTTCGGATGCGTCGGTTCAATATTAATTAAAGATCTAGGTGAAATATTTGGGGTAAAAGCGTATATAACATCACTTTTGAGATTATTTTGATAACTAGATGAAACTAGGGAGCAGTGAATCAAGATTTGATCAATATCTTTGGTGATGTTACCAATTTTTGTTGCATAGTTTATTCCTTCTTTATATATTTTTTTATCAAATCCTAAAAGCTCATGTATCTTACCGTGGGAAAAGTCAATTTCATAGTCTTTGTCGCGTATAATTAGCATAAAACGATTAGTTGCATAATTTACATCAAAATTAAACGGGGGTGTTTCAAACGTTCCAAAATATTCTTGGATATAATTATTTAATTCATTTTCATCGTACAAACCGTTTGGTAACTTTAATATTTTCCACTCCGATTCATTTCTATCGACTCTGGACACGCCTTGCCTGTCTTTCTTGATTTCGTTATTTTTGAGTTCGGTCTGCGGAGCCTTTTTACCAGACTTGTATTCGCTTCGCTCATGAGGGCTTCGCCTAAATTTTATTTCGTTATTTTTATACTCTTCGGTAATGTTATCCCAACTATACCAGAGACTTGCTGTCTTTAAAGCAATTTCACCTTTTAATCCAGATAAATTAATAGGGTTTTCAGAATAACTTATTTCAAAATCATTTTCTTTAGATCTAATGTGTATTAGGCTCATTTATTCAGTTTAAAAAAGCCTGGCAAAAGTTCCCGAGGGAATCGAAAGATTCCGGAGGCGAAACCGAAGTGGACTAGTGCTCCGCATGTAGCGTAGAGAATATCCTTTTGTGATCTGATTTTTTTATGAGTTTCAGGTTTAACAATTTATCAAGTATTTCTACGCATTCATTATATACCTCGATTGAATCATTTCCCGCATTTTTTGACGCAATTAATAGATCAAGACGTTCTACCATTTCATTTGGATCTGAAAAAATCAGGCATGGCCTGCTGAAGACCGAAGGTCGAATCTGGCCGCTTCCTGTTTGCTTCTCATAGAAAGGAATTTTTCGAATATCTTCTAAAACACTTTTATATTTTTTCAACTGTGAATACACATATTGTAAATTATCAATTTTTTCTTGTTCTTGTGATTTCTTTGCGTTTGTAAGGTGCGCATTTAATGATTTCAATTTAGTTGATATTTCGGGTATCGTCGTATCAATTTTTGCATTTCGACTTCTAATGTCTAACGATAATAAATGTGAAGGTTTTTCAAATTTAAATTGTTTTTCAATAATATCAAAATTTAAATCTTTATTAGGATCTAAACTTATGGAGGAAGGTGATTTTGGTAATGGTAATAAATTCGCTGCGCTCATGAGGACTTTGTCCGAATTATCCGATTCGTTTACATCATCGCCTCCGGAATCTTTCGATTCCCTCGGGAACCTTTGGTGACCTTTGGCCTGGGGAACCTTTTCCTCAATTGCTAAAACATTTTTTGGATTCGCTTCGCTCATAAGAATTTGTTGTGTAAATTCAGTAATATTATCAAGTTTGTCAGTTATAGGTTTTTGTAGTTTTTTAATTTCTTCCTTCGTTAAATGTTCTTTAAATTGTTTTAAATGAATCCTATTTTTAATTATTTCACGATTTTTTAAAATAGCGTCAATTATTTCACTTTTACTATTAGCGTTAGTCATTTATATAAAGTGAAAAGAAGATTCATCATGAAGGCATAGCCGAATATTCCGGGATAGGGATTCGAACCTTTTTTATATTTTTTTTATGGGGTTTGCCCTTTTTATCAATCCATACCAACTTTATTTTTGGAGTTAATCTTGCGCCAGGGACTCCTTGTTGGTTGTTTACAGAATTAATAAAAATAAGTGCAAAACATTCCCCGTTTTCATTCCGACTACAATCCGATCTATTCTTACAGCATCTCCTCTTTCACGACAGCTTATACCGTTTATAGGTATGTGTCTATCGAGGAGAATCATCGGCACGACCATCAGTCCTGAATCAACAGGACAGGTCATTGTTGTTCGATATTACTGTAAGTCATGAATAGATGGAAGAGTCCCAAAACCGAGAAATATTTTGAGAATATTTGGCAGCACTCAGTTGCTCGTCAATCTTCGTGGGTCCTCAATCTCTATGGCCACTCGAGATCTCACCAGTTCAGATTTAAGAACAACTGCATTCTCAATAAAAAAAGCGGCGATGGGAATCGAACTCAAAACCTTTTATTATCTGTCTAACTCTTTACTATCTGAGCTATTTATGTCGTGTCCATTATAATGTCTAATCAGCTACAATAATACATCAAACTGCGCAATATTACGAAATTTAAAAAAAAGTTGGATCCGCGGGGGTTCGAACCCGGGACCCCTTGGAGTGAAAGCAAACATCTTACCAACACGCCCATAATGGCTCTTCTGCAGTTGTTTTCGAATTAAAGATCTTATACTGTTTTAGATTAGTCTAACGCGAAACAAAGGGTGCGGAGCACAAGTCAAAGACGGTTCACAAGGGAATCAAAAGATTCCGGAGTCAAGGAATTTGCCCGCTATCGCGGTTTAGCGATAAGCGTGCGTATTTGTGTTAAATAAATGAATACGTCTTTGCCTATTCATTTTATTAAAACCGATGAAAAAGAACATTACAACATTAATAAATTAGCTCCAAAATGGCCTTTTATATTAATAATTATAGGACGAAGCGGTTCTGGTAAAACAAATACTGTTGTCAATCTATTAAAATATTTATTTTTTGATACTTTTTATTTGTATGCAAAGGATTTAGAAGAACCTTATTATCAGTTATTACAAAATGTGTTTGATGATGAAAAAATTATTCGACCTGAAGAACCGATAATTGAATCACACTTTTCATCAGATATAGAAGACATAGTCCATGTACGAGGATAAATTGAAAAGTCTCCGGCCTAGCTAGGGCGTTTTTCTTGGATTTTTTGTTTTAGCTGGTCCAGCAGGGAAGCATAATATGGGCCGTTGATTGTTTTTCCTTTTTCCAAATAATCTATGAAAAGAATACCCTTAGCATCCCAATACTGACTTTTCCGGCCGACCGAAGTGTTTTCGCTTTCTTCGGAACGGGTTCCCCCTTTGCAGTCCATTGTTTAGACTGCTGTTTGGTTTCGGGTGAATAATGGTGAATCCACGTCTCATCTACAGTTATAAATCTTCGTAAAAAATCCACCGGATTGTGTTGTAAGCGGGCCAAACACTCCTCAGAAATCATTTTTCTAATCAATTTTTGCTCTGGTGTGAGCAGTCGCGGCACCCATCGCGCAGATAACTTTCTCATATCCAACACTTCAGTTAGGATGTAATGTACCCGCTCCGTTGAAATGCCCACAGCTTCTGCTATCTCTACCAATTTTGACCGGCGATCATTCAAGACAATTTTATGGACTTTTTCTACAATTTCTTTGCACGTAGCGGTTTTTGGTCGTCCTGAACGTGGTGCATCTTCCGTGCTTTTACGACCACGTTTAAAGTCCGCGACCCAAGTTTTAATTGTCGTGTAAGAAGGAGAAGAGTCGCGCAATGTATTGTCCAGTTCAGATTTTATATCCTTTGAGGATAGCCCTTTAATAAAAAAATATTTGATCACTGCACGAATCTCAGTTTGCTCCATTGCGTACAAACACCAAACTACATCGAATTCAAACAACTGTCAAATAATTATTATTTGACCGATGTTTTTGATATTCCAAGGCACGACTAATAAAATATGAAAGAATATAATGCCATAATAAAATCTGCCAAATTTGCATCCTATCTAGGCTAGGCCGGAGACTTTTCAATTTATCCTCGTAGACGAACTGGATAGAGATAAACAAAACTTGATTGTTGTTGATGATTTTGTAACTGAAAAAGATCAAAAAAAATTGATAGATTTAGCTATACGCGGAAGAAAAATGAATGCTTCGATGATCTATATAACGCAGGATTGGTATAGAGTACCAAAATCAATTCGTTTACAATGTAATTATCTTTCAATATTTCCATCATGTGATGGTAATGATATAAGCTTGATATTTAGAGAAAAAGGATTGGATAAGAAAGTCAAGGAATACTATGAAAATAACATTAATAATTTTGATTGCTTAACTATTGATTTCAAAAATCCTGAAATAAAATATAGAAAGAATTTTACACCAATAAATGACTGGCAGGTCGTCAAAGACGATGACATCTGAATACGTTCTTAGAAAAAATAGACAAAAAGGTGGAAAATCAACAAGAGGACCACCTGGTATAGGGTTTAATTTAACAGAAAATGGCGATTATGATATCACAGGACACAAATTAGTTAATGTAAAACAACCAGAAAATCCTGGCGATGCTGTTAATTTACAATATTTAGCGTCAGCAAACGATAATATGATCAAAAAAGATGATTCAGAAACCGTTTTAAAAATGGTTAAACCTGAACTCAGTAACATGATCAAAAAAGATGATTCAGAAAGCGTTTTAAAAATTGTTAAGCCGGAACTCAGTAATATGATCAGAAAAGATGATTCAGAGAGTATTTTAAAAATCGTTAAACCTGAACTCAGTAATATGATCAAAAAAGATGATTCAGAAAGCGTTTTAAAAATTGTTAAGCCGGAAGTCAGTAATATGATTAGAAAAGATGATTCTCAAAGTATTTTAAAAATCGTTAAACCTGAACTCAGTAATATGATCAAAAAAGATGATTCAGAAAGCGTTTTAAAAATTGTTAAGCCGGAACTCAGTAATATGATTAGAAAAGATGATTCAGAAAGTATTTTAAAAATTGTTAAACCTGAACTGAATAATATGATCAAAAAAGAAAAACGATATATTGATATTGGTAATAGAAGATTAGTTAAAACTGCTGATGCAATTGATAAGTATGATGTTGTCAATAAAGGGCAACTAGATATTTACGGAGAAAGGTTAATCAATTTGGAAACTGAATTCATGAAAAAAATTCATTATTCTTTTTTACAATTTGTAGGAAAAATTCGTTTTGTTAAAGAAGTTCATGGACAAAAGGCTGTTACTTTGCTTGACTTTTCTTTTGATGGTGAACTATTTCTTAGAATACCAATGAATGTGGAAGTTATAAAATTCTACTCAACGGCTAATTTGAAAGATTTGGATATTAGTAGTAATAAAGGAACAATAGATCTTTCAAAACCCTTTACTGTTAAAGAATTTGATCTTCTATCTTTTAGAATAAAAAAAGAAAAGGTAAACACAGATGAAAATCTAGGTGGTTATAACGATAATAAACCTTATCTATTAAGAATTCCAATTTTTTTTTATATGCTAGTTAAGTTTTCGGTATAAAATTATGAAGATTTTTTTAATATATAAATGAGTGACTTAAAAAACAAACTAAACAGTTGTGGATATTCTTTAGAATATAAAAAACTTGTTGACTTGGAAATTAATACACCCTATTCAGTGACAAATTTCGAAAATGTTAATACACAATATGGAAGTAAATTAGGTGTTATTTTGAATAATAAGATTAAAGTAATTTTACCAGATAGATTTAAAAATATGTCCGTCAATTTTTATTATCCAGATTCGTTAAATATGATTTATAAAGGTAAGAAGGAAATTACAAATAATAGATCAATTCATGAGATTGTGTTTGTTGATTCCGACGCAGGCGATGCGAAACACTAGTCCGCTTTCTTTAAATCTAAATTATCAATTGTTAATAGTATTCATTGTTTTTTAAAACCCCGTTCTGACAAAATTATGGTAACTAAATGGATTATTGCAAAAAATGTAAAAAACAAACTAAAAGTATTGGTGAACCAAAGTTTGTAAAAAGGAGAAGAATATCTACTTGCAGAATTTGTCAATCAGAGAAAAATAATTTTTCTAAATCACCAGAAGATATTTTAATTTTTGAACTATTTAAATCCGCTAGGAAAAAATATCCAACACGTCGCTTTCAACACAAAGGTATTGACGATACTTGGCAAATAGATATTTATGTTTTTTATAGACCAAAAGGAAAAGCAGAAGATCCAAGCTATTCTTTAAGAACAAAGACAGAGTCGAAGACGAAGCCGAATGATTTTAATAAATTTAAAAAGATCAATAACGGTTTTATCTATATTCTAGTTGCTGAAGACACCTTTTCTAAATATGTATGGGCAGAACCTTTAAAAACTAAATCAGGATTAGAAGTAGCTAATGCGTTTTTAAAAATCATACAACAAGCGATTAAAGATAAACACAATCCACCGAAAAATTTACATGCTGATAGAGGAAAAGAGTTTTACAATAAAGATATGAGGATCGTTTTAAATAAATACAATATCAATCTTTATAGTACTGGAACAAAAAATAAAGCTTTCTTTGTTGAGAGGTTCAACCGTACTTTAGGAAATAAATTTAAGCCAATATTGTATGACAGTTCGCCGAAGGCTCACGAGTTGGCTCCGCCAAGGAGTTTTAATTGGCTTTCGTTCCTTCCAAAAATTATAAAATCTTATAACAATTGTTATCATTCTACGATTAAAATGAAACCAAAAGATGTTAATAAAGAAAATGAAAGGCAGTTATTAGAAACCGTATATATGATTACATTAACAAATAAAAAACCAAAATTTGAAGTTGGTGATAGAATTAGATTGTCTAATATGGTTGATATTTTTCGTAACAAATTAAAAACAAACTGGACTGAAGAAATATTCACAGTTGTAGAAAAACGCGTATATAATGTTTGGATTTATTTTGTTTCTGATCTTAACGGTGAAAAAATTAAAGAGGGGATATACGAAGAAGAAATGCAATTAACATTATTATAAGAATTATTGAAATAATACAAATAAAAATAAATATAATTTTTTTCTTTTCTTTTTTTAATTCCACAATCTTTAAGTTTGTCTTGATTAATAAATTCGCTGTGTTCATCGTCGTCTTCGACACTGGACTGGCCTTGCCAGTCATTTATTAACTAGAGAAAGAGTATTTGCTAATCGTCTTTTTGCTCGTTCTTTATTGTTATATCTAATAAGCCATTTATTATGAAATAATATCTTTCTAATAAATGGAGAATAAATACTGGCAATGCCAGCCCAAAGGTCACCAAAGGTTCCCGAGGGAATCAAAAGATTCCGGAGGCAAGGCCGAAGATTGTCAGATTGATCATGAACAAACATCTGAGAATAATGAGTCGTTATTAAGAAAATGTTCCATTTGTAAAACCATAAAATCTCATTCAAATTTTGTTAAAAGTAAAAATCAGAAATGTGGAATCGGATACATTTGTTATGACTGTAAAAAAAGACAAAATGATAAATTTACTTGTAATATATGTTTTATGGATGTCCCGATACGATATAAAAAAAGACATTTCAAAAAAATATGGCATGAAAAATTAGAAAAATATATTAACGAATTAAAAGAACAATCACATCCATAAATGTTTTTGAATAATTTTTTCCCTAATAAATGGAGCTCTCGAAAGATCAGCTTCGTAAAATGACACTTGAGGAAATTATAAAACTTACTAAAGGTGATTTAAAAAAAGTGGGTGACATAATTGAACAAATTAGTGAAGGCAATTCGTCATCGAGTTCGACGAAGTCTCACGATGAATCAAAGATTCAGAGTTCAGATAAGAGTTCACCTTTGACACATGAGTCGTCCTCGATGGATAAATATTTTTTAACACCACAATCAAATAATGAGATTGTGCTAAATAAACTAAGTTTAAAAAAAATAAAAACCATCGCAAAAAAGATGGGGTTAAAAAACTATTCGCAATATAACTCAAAGACTAAATTAGATCTTATAAAATTAATTCTAAAAGAAGAGCTCAATGCTGGCGATTGGTTTAATAAATTAAATAGACTCAATATTAAAAAATTAAAATCAATTGCTGAAAAATTAGACCTAAAGATAAAGCAAAATAGTAAAAAAACAGATCTAGTGAATCAAATTTCAGATAATGCTCTCATGAGCGAAGCGAATTTAAATACTGTTCTCAACGAAATCGGATCACCAAAATTAGAGGAAATTTTAGAGGAAACCATGTCAAAAAACGAATCGACTCAGAATACTTCTTTGACTATAAAAGAATTAAGAAAAATTGCTAAAGAAAAGAATATCAAAGGTTACTCTAAAATGAAGAAGGCAGAATTATTACAAAAAATTAACGACCAACCGTTCGCTTTTGAAGATAGTTATTTTACAGAGTTTTCAAAAAAATCTAAAATTAAAATAATAGAAACAAATGCTGAATACACCAAAAGATGGAGGAAACATAAAGTTTACTATAAAGTTATATTATTGAAAGCCGAAGATGAAGAATCATCCGAGCCTGATCTTTCTGGCTTAATTATGAAAAAAATTACTGTCATTAGAGAGGGATTAAATGAAATGATTAAAATAGTAAAAGAGAAAACAAATTTCAAAGAAGGAGATTTATTAAATATAGTAGTTAATCACAATGATCTTAGGTCCCCTATTTCCACAGGGTTATCAAGAACTTCTGATATTGATAATTTATTAAACAAAATTCAGAGTATCTTAACTTCAAATCAAGATTTAGATATATACGGTTGTACATTTCATGCCGAAGTTGTTAATATGCCTAGAGGTGCTACTAATGCGAAAAGATTGATAAATATAGCAGAAGACTCGCGAACAAAGAGAAGTATAATACAAATAAAAAACAAAGATAATTTATGTTGTCCAAGAGCTGTTATTGTTGGACTAACTTATCAAACAAATATAATACTCGGTAAAGAATTTAACGACAATGATATAACATATATTAGAAAAGGAAGAAATTTACAAACTACTTTAGCTCAAGAACTATGTAATCAACTTGGAGAATATAATAGAAATTATTTTACATTAGATGATATTGCGAATATAGAAAGATTATTAAATATTCAAATAAAAATCGTAGCAGCCGAATGTTTTAATCAAGTAATTTATTCTGGAGAAGAGAAAGATGTAAAAGTATATTTATATAAAAATGGAAATCATTTCGATACAATCAATAGTATGACAGGTTTCTACGGTCAGTCTTATTATTGTAAAAAATGTGATAAACCATATCAAATCAAAGACGACCATAAATGCAAAAAAGTAAAGAAAACGTGCCTAATATGTTTTACCAAACACGAAGAAGACTCTAAACAAAGAATATATTGTGAAAACTGCAATAGATACTGTTTTAATCAAGAATGTTTAGAAAATCATTCAGAAGTTTGTGAAAGATTTTACAAATGCTTAAATTGTAATAAAATACTCAAAAGAGGTGATAAAATGGTTGACGAAGGTAAAAAAATGATTGAACAAGGAAATAAAATGATTGAAGAAGGAGATAATAACAAGGGTAGAGAAATGATTGAAAAAGGTAACAAACTCATAGAAGAGGGAGGTAAAGAACATAAATGTGGATGGGAAAAATGTCGAAATTGTTATAAAGAAGTTGAAATATTAAAACATAAATGTTATATGCAATGGATACGACAAAAAGGCGGAATATGTGAGACAATAATGAAAGACGGTGATAATAAATATAAAGTAAAAGGTTGCCAAAATTGTGATAGAAAAGGTTGTACTGTAACATGCGAAGCGTCCACGAAATGGGCTTTTCCTGATATAAAAGAAACATTATTACTTAAAGACTTGGAAAAGGGTTCTGGATATTCCATAACAGATTTGCAACTTTTTACTAAAGACGGTAAAGAAAAAGCTGTAGTTACATTGAATAATAAATTTAAGTTGATTTTACCAGATAGATTAGCTAAAAGGGGTGACGAACTAATAGGCTATATGTTAGAATATGATTTAGTTATGACTTATAATGGTTTGATAGATGTGAAAAATAAAGCAGGATTTACATATAAAACTCATGATATTAGATTTAAAAAAATGGACAAACGTCCTGATAAAACAAACAAATATCCTGATGAAACAAACAAACATCCTGATGAACATCCTGATGAACATCCTGATAAAACAACCGAAAGAATAAAATATCACATTTATCAATGCTGTAATTGCAAAAATCTTAATAAAAAACCACTGAATGATACGAAACCGTTTAAATGTGTTATTTGTCGTTCTAAAAATCATACAACTAAATGTTCTTATACAGAAAAATATTTATTCTTTGATTATGAAGCGATGCAAGAAACAGGCAAACACATCGCTAATTTAGTTATATCTCACGATTTTAGCGGAAATGTTAATTCTTTTAAGACTAACGAAGATTTCTGTAAATGGTTAATTTCTAGAGGTGATAAAGGATGTACAGCTATTGCTCATTATTCTAAAGGTTATGATTCTTACTTTATTCTGAAATATTGCGTTGAAAATGGTATCAAACCTTTCTGTATATATAACGGATCAAAAATAATGCTAATGGAAATAAAACCAATTAATTTAAGAATTATTGATAGTAGTAATTTTGTTCAAGGACCTTTAAAAAATTTCCCTAAAACATTCGGTCTAAAAGAACTTAAAAAAGGATATTTTCCACATTTCTTCAATACTACAGAAAATCAGAACTATATTGGAAAAATACCTGATACAAAATACTATGGGGTTAATTCTATGAAACCAAAAGAAAGGGAAGAGTTCTTAGAATGGCATAAACAAAAAAGAAAAGAAAATCTGACAAAGTCAGCTGAGGGCAAAGCCGATTATTTGTTTGACTTTAAAAAAGAACTTTACGAATATTGTAATTCTGATGTTGACATATTAAGAAATGGATGTCTTGAATTAAGGAAACAGTTTCTAGAAATAGCTAACATAGATCCATTTAGATATGTTACAATTGCAGGGGTTTGTATGGCTATATATAGATCAAAATATATTAAGAAAGATACAATAGCTGTTGTTGATAATCTGAAAGATCAATATTCTCAACAATCAATTTCATGGTTAAATAGTTTTCATAATCCAAATATAAAACACGCATTGAACAATGGTGAAGTGAAAATATGTGGATCAAAAGTTGACGGGTTTGATGAAAAATCCAATACTGTTTACCAATATCACGGTTGTTTTTGGCACGGTTGTACAAAATGTTATAGTTCAGATTTTCTTAATAATAAGAATAAAACAACTATGGAAGATCTTTATGAGAAAACAATAGAAAGAAGCGAGCAAATAAAAAAAGGTGGTTATAACTTAATAGAAATGTGGGAATGTGAGTGGACAAAGTCAAAAGAATATAAGAAAGAAATGAAACAAATTGAAGAAGAAATTAAGGAATTGGAAGAACTTAATCCTAGAAACGCATTCTTTGGTGGAAGAACGAATGCAACAAAATTGCGCGTTAAAAGAAAGAAATTGAAATATATAGATATTTGCAGTTTATATCCAACAGTACAATGTTACGATGATTATCCAATTGGACATCCTACTAAAATATTCAAACCTCGTACGTATGATCCTGAATGGTATGGATTAATAAAATGTGCAATTTTACCACCAAAAGGTTTGTATCACCCCGTTTTACCTGTTAAAAATAAAAACAAATCTGGTGATGAAAAGCTAACATTTCCATTATGTCAATTGTGTGCAAAATTAAATAATCAAAAAGATAAATGTTCTCATACAGAATCTCAAAGAATTATCAGAGGAACCTGGTGTACCAACGAAGTAAAAAAAGCAATTGAAAAGGGGTACAAAATAATAACTATTAATGAGGTTTGGCATTTTTACGAAAAATCATCAAATTTATTCAAAGGATATGTGAAAGCGTTTATGAAAATTAAATTAGAAACAAGCCCTTGGCAGGATGATTTTGAATCAGAAGAAGAATATAGAAAAGCTGTAAAAGAAATTCTAGGTATTGAATTGGGTAAAATAGAAAATAATCCTGGAAAGAGAGCTGTTGCGAAAATATGCTTAAATTCCTTATGGGGTAAATTTGGGCAAAGACAAAATATGGGTGTAACAGAATATGTTACAGATGATAAAAGATTTTATGAAATTTTATTAGATGGCAGCCTTGATAATATACATATAATCGATATAAATGAAAATATGTTACAAATTGATTATAAAAAAAAAGATCACTATATAGAAAATGATTTCAATACCAATATATTTATAGCTGCTTTTACAACTGCAAATGCTAGACTAAGATTGTACGAAATGTTAGATAAATTAGGAAAAAGCGTAGCATATTATGATACAGATAGTATTGTATATATAGATGATGGAAAAAACACTGTTAAAACAGGCTGTCTATTGGGAGATTGGACAGACGAATTAGGTAAGGATGTATGGATTGTTGACTGGTTATCAACAGGTCCTAAAAGTTATTGTTATAAAACAAACACAGGTAAAGTTGTTTGTAAAATAAAAGGATTTACGTTAAATTATGAAACGTCCAAAAAGATTAATTCCGAAAGTATAAATAATATTTTAGAAAAGAAAGCCTGGCGAAGCCAGTCCAGAGGCGAAGCCGAAGACAAAAAAATCAGTACACAATATAATCGAATTACCAGAGATACTAAAACTAAGGAACTCTTAAATAAAATCGAAACAAAAGAATTTGGTTTTGTTTATGACAAGAGAGTTATTCTAGAAACCTTTGATACAATACCATTTGGATATTAATCTATTAATTAATCACATTATTTATTTAAATAAATGGAAAACGTTGTAGACAATTTATGGCGTATTGATGAAATGCCTGTAACCGATGAATCAACAAAAAGTTATACTTACAATGAAATAAGAGAAAGTAATATCAATGTGAAAGAACTTGAACAGTATACGCTCGAAACTAATATAAGTGGATGGAAACATTTATCAGGTGCTTATATTTTTGTCAAATCTAAAATTAAAAACAATCCAAATAATTATGCAACTATATCAAATAATGGGATAAATGATTTTGACTATGTGAGGCTATTCTATGAAGAGGTATTAATAGAAGAAACAAATTATGTTGGCGTTGCTACGTTAATTTCAAATCTGATTGAATTTTCTGGAGACGTTTCTGATACTTCAGCATCACAATTGTGTTGGTATCCAGACACAGCAGATTCAGCAGATACGTCTCAATACAAATATGAGGCGCAAGATAAATCGGTAAAATTTAAAGATTTAGACGTTGATATAAAAACTATTATTTCAAAAATCACAAATAATTCTGCATCCAATAAAGGATATTTAGAGAGATGGTTGTTAACAAAAGATGAAAAAACTATTACAAAATTTATACCTTTATCTAAAATTTTCCGGTTTGTACGAGACTGTAACAAAGTTTTGAATGGAAAAATTCGTATCGAATTACGTAAAAATAGGGTAAAAAATATATTACACGCTAAAGTTGATGGAAATTATGATTATGAAATATCTGATATTAGTTTGTGGATCCCAATAGTTAAGCCCTCATTAGAAACTGAAAAAATGTTATCTTCATTATTAGTTAGCAAATCTAACTTTCTTTGTGGATGGAATGCGCTTAACTGTTACCGTAGTAATTTGTGGTCTTCTGGAAGTGGAAACTGGCGCGTTGTAAATAATCAAAATAAAATATCTAGAGTTTTTATAGTGTTTTCTAGAGCCGAACGAAACGATAATTTTACCAAGTCACTGATGATTTTTGATAATATGAATTTAGAAAGAATAAATATTAAAATCAATGGTACCCAACATCCTACTTATGAATATCAGGTGAATAATAGGGATTTACAACGCTTGTATGCAGCATTCCTTTCATGTAATTATAAAAAAGATTTGGATGAAGGCACGTGTGTTAGCTATAAAGATTTTTGTAACCTTTATTTAGTTGTTGCTTTTGATGTAACAAGAGAAAATGATGAAAATTTATTTAGTAAAACAAAATCATCTGAACTAGAAGTTAATTGGACATTAAAAGATTATCAAAATGTTAATTACTACATATATGCTGTAGTTGAATCTCAAAGAATTGCAAATATGAATATTATAGATGAAAAGATTTACTTGGAAATGAAGTAGAGGGTTTTTAATTTAAATAAATGACTGGCAAGGCCAGTGGGTCGAAGACGACGATGACTGAACCGAAAACAATGAATGATTATAGAGTATATTTATCACCCAATCAAATAAAGAAACTCCAAAGTTGTAAAGAAAAAAGAATAGATTGTAATATAAGATTCGATTTAACAGAAAGACCTAATAATACTATTAAATTAAGAGAAAATCAGATTGATGAAATTAAAAAGTGTAAAAAAGAGAAGAAAAAATATTGTAATATAAAATTTTCTCCAACACAGATAGGTGGATTTTTACCTGCTTTAATTCCTGCAGCGTTAGCTGTAGCCAAAGCATTGGGGTTAGGTGCTGCTGGTTATGCTGGTACTAAATTAGCACAAAAAGCTTTTGGAGATGGTATAAAAAAAAAGACGACGAAGGCATATGGACAAGGAATAAAATTGATAGGAAAAAGGGGTTAAGTAATATAGAAATATCTAATATTATGAATGAGTCGAAGACGAATCCGGCTTTGCCTCATGAAGCTACGCGAAATTTTCGAGGTGTTTTTGCAATTGACATGTTACAAAAAAAAATTAGAAAAGATGAATCAGGTATAATTAATTTTCAACCCTCTAATTGTTATGGCTCACACTGGGTATGTTACATAAACAAACCATATTTAAGAAATATTTTATATTTTGACAGTTTTGGAATATCTCCACCAGAAAAAATTAAAAAATATTTACTAAGTAGTGGAAAAAATATTGCGTGGAATAGCACGCAGCTACAAATGAATTCTTCTGTTTTATGTGGTCATTACTGTATATATGTGATAATTAATGTCAACAGAGGCAAAGATTTTTATGATATATTATATTCTTTTAAACAGATACCGTGTCGTTTAAATGAGAAAACTACTATTTCAATATGATTCATCATGAACGTAATTAAAAAAAATATATTATCTATATGTTATAAATGGAAACATATCTACAAAAACGCTTGTATGTATACAGAAAAAGTTACTTATATTTTTATAAAATTGGAATCGGATTATCTATTAGTAAATTATTATTTAGTGTATCGGGATTATCATCGTTAGCACTACCTCCACTAGTTTGTTTATCTCTTGGCGCAGGGGTAATAGAAATCTTAGATAAGAGGTTAAAAATATCAGAAAGAATTGAAGAATATAAGTTGGTTTATAAATTTTATCGACAGTTATTGCATTTATATAAGGCTGATAAAATAAACGAAAAAGAAATAAATTTACGTGAAGAGGAATTTGTCAGTAATTTTAACTATTTTCCTAGAGAGAAATACCTAGAAAAAGCCCACTTAAACGGTAATTGATGATTTTTGTTTAAATTCGGACGAATGGGCGAGACCTCATGAGCGTAGCGAAATTTACACTATTAAATGAAATATTATATTATTCTTTTTCTATTTTTCGCTACTGTAAAAACTTCAGATGAGAGTTCAGCAAAGCCTTACGATGAATCGAAGATTCAGAGTTATTTAGAACAATTTGGCTATTTCGCGTCAGTATCTACAAAACCTGGCAATGCTGAATCATTAATAGAAATAAATGAAGCATTAATTAGATTTCAAGAATATTACAGTTTACCTGTTGATGGAACATTAAATCAAGAAACACTTGATTTGATTAAACAGCCGAGATGTGGAAATAAAGATAATCCAACAGCTTATAGAGTTCATTATCAAAAATGGAATAAAACAAATCTTAAATGGTATTTTTCGTTAGCTACGAACGAGATGAAAGAATTAGCACAAAAAGCCTTTGATCAATGGGAATCTGTTTCAAATTTAAAGTTTGAGTACTGGCACAGCCAGCCCAGCGCCGTAGGCGAGTACAATAGTGTTAAACCGGACATACTTATTTCATTTTCTAATACGCTGTTTCAACATAATCATAATTCACGGTGTCAAAAAGGAATATGTTCTAGCAGTTTTGACGGAAAAGGTAATGTCTTAGCACATGGCTTCTTTCCAAATAATGATGAATGTCTAGGAATTCATTTTGATAAATCAGAAAATTGGTATTTTGGTGAATCAAGTAATACACCTGATGATCAAACTAATTTTTATACAGTATTATTACACGAAATCGGACATACATTAGGTATTGAGCACTCTGCCAATAATAATTCAATTATGTACGCGTATTATAAAGGTGATATTGATAAATTAACTCGAGACGATATGTGGGCAATTCAATATTTATACGGAATACCTGAACGGTCAAAATATGAATCAATACCAACTACAACTACCACAACTACTACATCTACCACAACTAAAAAACCTATTACTTTGACTCCTAGAAAGACTGATTCATTACCTGATTTATGCAGCTTAAGTGAAACTATTAACACATTTTTAATAGCAAATCATAAATTATATATTTTCTACAAGAAATATGTCTGGATTGTTAATTTAAAAGACATGAGCTATGATAATAAACCAAAATTAATTACAGATTATTTAACTTTTTTACCAGATAATTTTCAAGAAATATCACAAATTTATCAGAGACCAGATGGAACTATTTTGTTAACAACAAACAACTTATATTATATTATTGATTTTCCTAATTTCGTTGTTAAAAACGGTTATAATGGAAGATCTATCACAAGTTTGGGTGTTCCTAGTGGAAAGAAAATTAATGCAATATTTAGTACTGTGATGATCGCGGTATTTAAAATTTTATTTTATTAACCAGCGCAAAATATTCGGAGTCAGTTTAAACGTTTAGTTCTTTGACAATATTAATTCAACTTCAATTCAAAAGTTGCAACAAATTTTAATTTAACTTATTTATTCCTTTGTTAGCATTAAAATGTTTAGAAAATTATCGTTCCCACGAAACTTTCCAAGAACTGTTAAAAACGTTATAAATCGCCAAATTGGGTGGTCGAAAGGCCATGTGTTTTAACAAGTGGATATGCAAAGATATGGGGGTTGGCGACGGCCTGGCTCTGCACCACAGTCGCCCAGCTAATCCAATGATGTTCTCACAAAAGCATAATTAATTTACTTTCGTTTAAAATAGCCAAAATTTATTGATAAACCTAAAATTAAATCCAAAATTTTGTTTAGAAATTAATTAGTCACGTTTCAAAAAGAAAGGAATTTATGAGCCAATTTAAGGCACGTTGATGATCAGTAAACAACTCGAGAAAGAATCAAAATTTCATCTTATTCAAAAATTCCCGTAACGTTTCGTACCAAAAAGTTGAGTCTTTATGCAGTGTACTCCAGTCATCAAATAAAATTGAATAATTTATTTTATTCGGCGTAATTGTTAACAAATTGTTGCAAAACTTCAAGAACGAATTGGTCGATTGAAATTCATGTCTGTTAACTAGATTAGTATAGCCAAAACGACGTTGGTCAAGTGCCGCTTGAATAGGGGGTGTTGACAAATTCGTTACAGAACAGAGCTTTTTAAAAGAATATCAAATTACAAGCACACATGTGCATTCCTTATAAGAAATTGCAGCGAAATTAACGTTTTCTTTGTTAAATCAACATCAGATCACGAAACCAGTAGTTTAGAAAAACACGCGAAATTTTTCTGAACATTTTGATGTAAAATTTAACCCTAATATTTAAGGCGCAGCCGTCGAAATTCGGATGTATAAATCATTCTATTTAATTAAATTATTGTAAGCAAAAAAATTGCATGACACGATTGCTGCCCGTTACTAACATAATCCTAAGAGGAAAGTAGACAGGAAAATCCCTAAGGAAATTGGAGAAAAACGCGGAAATGTTAAAATAGTACCGGTGTAGTACTGGGGGCGACATCTAACAAGGGGTAGTACGACCAAAATTACAGTTTCCTCACGGGGTTCTTCCTTATATTTTCTGTGTTATTTAAACAAACAAAATTTGTTGTTACACAAAATTCATTTCATTGTGTTCCCAAAAACAACTTCAGACCTGACAACAACCAATTTTGGAGTTTAATTTCTCTTTCAGGATATTTGGGGAAATTCCATAGCGTTCTTGTATTGTATTCAGTTCAGATCGACGATTACCAAATTTAATGTTTAATTATAATGAAATTGTTAATCGGAAAACACCCCAGCTGTTAATTAATAATAATATTTAGAAAGTTAAACAAGGTTTGATCAAATGCCAAGACATCATAAGAGTCAAATTTGCAAAATTTCGCATATGTGGAAACTACTTAACAAGGGTAGTGGGGTAAGCGAGTTAGTGTAGCTTACGCAAGATGAGCCCTTGACTTTAGGAGGGATTCGATTTTTGACGGTCTTTCGAGGTAGTCGATTGTCGTGTTGCCCTTTAAATTTTTATAAATTTAAAAACATCTTCGTTTACCTTTTAGTGCGTCTAAATTGTACTAAGTGCATTTAAGCGTAATTTTAAATTAAATTAATTTAAATTCTTGAATTAAGTGATAGCGTTAGTGATTAGTGAGTAAGTTAAAAACGAGACAAGTTTAGTGTTCGTTCGATTAGGTAGTGCTGCGAACTACAACACCTGGGAAGCAGCTAACCCCCTGCGTTAGGAGGATTAAAATTTCTAGGTAGGCCCTCAAAAGGATTAATTAATTTTTTATTCATTTAATATTATAATATTAAATCATTTAAGTCATTTCGAAATAGTGATCATTATCATTCATTTCATAAATTCTCTCGTAACCACCAAGTTATTAAGCATCGGAAATGCCGAAAAGACCAGTAATTATTTAAATTCTTGTGCTTCGTACTACGTCAGCTATATAAATTTTAAATAAATCATTTTCAACTTAAAATAACTCGCAACAAACAATTTCATATTTTTCAATTCAACCATCCCACCTTTAAATTACAATATTAAAAGTTCTTTATATTCTTTGCTTCTAACTTCTAAATCTGTTACGACAAATTTGAGTGAAACGGCATCAAACAAATATTCAACTACAACAAAAGTCTAAATCCAAAACCCACGGTGCTATTCAAACTGTTGTACACAGATAATTTAAGGTTGCATACACCAAAATATTACGAAATAGAAGGATTTGTTGCTAGTTAAGGATAGGTTTAGAGTAGAACGATTTCTCTTCCGCAACGCGTTAGGCGATAAAGCAAAAGAGTGTTTCTCTTTTGCGTCCAGATCAGAAATTACAGGCTCGTGAGTTGGCCATCTTCATGGGAAGAGTCGTAGTCCCCGGGGACGCTCTTCCCCAACTTTAACAAGGTCTAAGACGCGGTGGCAGGTCGTAGTTTCCGCCCGTTGTACTTAGAATGGACGTTGTAATTCCCGTCCCAACGGCAAGTACTTCCACGTACTTGCAGGCTACTACGGACGATCGAGCAGACATAATCATCCGTGATTATCTGTAATAAACTGATATCGCGACATGGCAAAGTTCTGCACAAGTCTTTGTCAAAGCTCGTGGACGGAAAACTTTAGAGAGAAATTACTTCTACATTTATTCAGATTGATTTGTAAAAGCTTGTATGTCCGGGTTTTATTCGTAATTCATTCTAGGTGTTGATCACCTGACTTTTACCGGAGACGGAATTTCGGCACTAGGGCGCAAAATTCAATGCGATGCACGTATCAAAGATTCCGCGAGCATGTTATAATCCGCCTTTGGTACAAGTAATTTAGAAACGCGTTGTCAATTGCCTGGATCCTATGAGTTCGAGCAATATCATCTGAAACGTAGGTTAATTTATTTGGACATTATCGAATTAAATTAATTCATGTTAAATATTAACGTCATATCATATCAATAAAACTTTTTCGTATCACTCAGCAACTTCGAAACTATTTACTTGGAATTTCAAACGAATTGTGGTTACGACTCTGAGATATGTTTTGACGACATTACTATACAAAAACAAATAACAATTGGCCAAATTTGATCAAACTTTCATAACCATTGATTATTGTAATCCATCCAACGGAATATTCATTATTCTTGTAATAAATAACTTTGGAGGAAACTTGTGGTTTAAATTTCTTCTCCCATGCGTTTTGACACTACTTTGAATCCGGACTTGCGTTACGGATAAATCCGGAACCCTTTCTGATAAGAATTAAGATCAAATTACGATATCATTATAAGAGTGACTTCGTACATCAAAACAACACAACGTAGGTAAGTGAAATGATCATGTAGCGTATCAATTAACTAGACGAGCCAAACCATTTCAAAAAAAGAAAACAAAAGTAAAATTCAAGATTAATTAAATAAATCAATTAAAATAAGTTGTAAATCATTTAAACATCGATCAACCATCATCAATCACAGTCTCACTACATTTTTATTGGTGCCGTGACCAGGATTCAAAGTCATAAAGTGTCATTTCCGAGGGGAAAATTGCCGTAAATAAGATACTGCTGTGTTATTAAAATTTCTAGGACTCCAATTTATTTGATCGTTCGATACCCGAGATTGAAGGTTGTCGACATGGAAAACAACAGGAACACCGGAAACGCCGGAGCCCCACCGCAAGAAATGCCGACGTGGTTCGTTCGTTGGTTAAACTCCCAACAACCAAGGAATGTGCCAAACTTCGCGGCGCCATCGACGTCGACAGCGGTTCAAAGACCGCAAGCCATCCTTCAGGTACGTCCAAGTACCAGCGCCGCCGCTGATGTCGATGGTTGGCAAGTCACTCCACTACCTAGCGACGGGACGACTTCGCCAGAACCCGACCCGGAAATTCCGGTAGCTCCGGAACCAGCCCCTCTTGCGAGCCCTCTTGTGCAAGAGCCGGGAAGTTCGACCACATCAGCGACTTCGGGAGCAGTGATGGCCTCACCACCTATGCCAATCACAACAGACAATGTGGCCGCAATTTCCGGAGTACTCCGGAGCTTGCTGGATCGCCCACTTCCAGCTCCTGAACGACCATCTTTCGAAGGCCTGAAAAGGCAAAATCCGGTGAAATTCTTACGAGCCATTGAAGAATATGGACGTTTTTTCGGGCTCGACTCGCAGCGTCTTTTGGGAGTCGCCATGGATTGCTTGAAAGGCAATGCCAAACATTGGACGGGAATATTCCAGAAGAAGTGGCGTGGTTACGAGGACTTTCGACGGGACTTTCTCCGGACCTACTGGTCGGCCAAGCGTCAACGGGACATCAGATTTCAAATCGCTACAGGCCGCTATGACGAAACCAGGGGCACGATGCTGTCGCATTTTGCTTATTACGTCGACATGGCGAACATGTTAACAACACCTTTATCGGAGGAAGTGTTGCTGGATGAATTACTGCGTCACTTCCCCGAAAGAATACAGTCGTTGTGGGTATTAGAGAAAATCTGTACCACCACGGATGCCGCCGAATTCCTGGCAGCTCAAGAAATTCCGGGACAAAATCCGGGAGAGAAAACCAACATCGCTCCCAGGGAACGACCCCGCGCAACAGACCACCAGCGGCGTAACGAGCCAAAGCGCCCGCGGCCAAACATTGACCGCCACGAAGTAACTCGTCCTGCGGCTCCTGCAAATCGTGGAAATGGTTTCCCAAAACGCTCAAGTGACGAACAACAATGGCGCAACAACCAACCCAGCACCAGCAACAACCGTTGGCACAATAACAACGGAAACAACAGCAACAATCACTGGCGCAAAAACAACCCCAACGACAACCGCAACAACACAAGTTCGAGAGCGCAGGGTGAAACATCACGAAACTCCAAGAATTCGGGAAACGGGGGCGGAGTACAGGACGGGGCCTAAAGTACTCCGGCCAGCAGCACGGCCCACAAAGCGACAGCAGGAACCAACAATTGAGGACGGGAGAGAAACGTAAACGTTCAACTTCGTCACAGTCAACAGAAGGGGAAAACGATGCTCGACCGCGAGCATCCCAGGTTAAGTTAAATGTTTTTTCTATAATTAAATCCGCTGCCGCAGGTAACAACAACATACAAAGGGTCGTGCCGGAGATTAAGATCCAAATCTCTCAACAACAATCAGTCACCGCGCTTTTGGACACCGGAAGTGAAGTCAGCTGTATTTCCGAAGAAGTTTGGTCCAAGTTGATCGAGACCGGAAACAAACCGCCCACATTACCGGTTACCTCAATCCATCTTCGTGGAGCCATCGGCCAGCGAAGTTGCCAGGTTGTTATTCAGTGTTACCTGGAAATCAAAATCGACGAACATCTCTACCCCGTCGTGGCGCTTGTCGTTAAAAATTTAATCAAGCCAACCATTTTGGGAGCAGACTGGCTAAATGAACAACGCGCGGTCATCGATTTCGATAACAACGAAATCCTTTTGAGAAACGGGGAGAAGCACCACAGTTTTCCGTTTAGAAAAACCACGGAGATACCACCGGAACCGGAGGATTATGTGGAAGATCTTGTTGGTCACATCGAAGTCAATCATTCGGCGCCGATCACGACTTGTAACAAAAAGCAACACTTAGAGTCACCCAGTGCCCTACAAGCCAAGGTGGACCCATTAAAAATTCCTGAGGCCGAGAAACGGAAATTAATACACCTGCTGCAAGAGTACAGATGTATCTTTAGTTTGCGTCCAGGGCTAACACACAAATACACTCACGAAATAAAACTACACGACAAGACTCCCTTCTTGAAACGACCGTACCCAGTACCTTTTGCTCTACGTCCTGCCGTCGACGCCACAATTCAGGAAATGTTAGACTTGGGGGTGATAAAACGTGAGGCGTCACCTTACGCAAGTCCCATGACGGTAGTGAAAAAGAAAGATGGAACGGTGAGAATTTGCCTCGACGCCCGAATGATCAATTCCAAAATGATCGCCGATTGTGAGTCACCACCCGCTGCTGACGAATTATTACGTCGATTTCACGAAATTCGCTACATGTCCACCATTGATTTGAGATCGTCGTACTGGCAAATCCCACTTTCGCCAGAAAGCAGACAGTACACCGCCTTTCTGTACAACGGTCGCAGTTACACATACCAAGTCCTACCTTTCGGGTTAAAAACTGCTGTGGGTTCATTCAGTCGTGCAATGGACGTAGTGTTAGGAACAGAAGTTCGCGAATTCGTCGTGAATTATATCGACGATTTGTTAGTGGCTTCCGAAACGCTAAACGAACATTTAGAACATCTCCGACAAGTTTTCGAAAAATTGAAGCAAGCTAGAATGACGATAAATCTCGAAAAATCCAATTTCATACAAAAGGAAGTGAAATTTCTGGGGCACATTCTCACAATCAACGGTATCAAAGCCGACCCGGAAAAAATCAGCGCCATCCGAAATTTTCCGGTTCCCCAGAAAACTAAACACGTTCGAGCCTTCCTGGGACTTTGTAATTTTTATCGAAAATTTTGTGCTCGATACAGTGCAGCCACACAAGACTTAAACAAACTACTTCGAAAGGGTGAAAAATGGAGATGGGGACGAAATGAACAAGAAGCTTTCGATCGTGTGAAAGATCTGTTCCTCGAAGCTGTGTTGTTACGTTACCCCGACCTGAATAAAATATTCTACGTCCAAACTGACAGTTCTGGTTACGGATTGGGGGCGGAATTGTATCAAATTCAGGAAGACGGTTCGCGAGGTGTGATCGCTTTTGCAAGTCGCTCTTTGAAAGGACCCGAACTCAACTACACGACTACAGAAAAGGAATTACTCGGCGTCATTTTTGCCTTACACAAATTTCGAATCTACATCCAAGTCACAAAAATCATCATCCGAACCGACCACCAAGCTTTGAAATTTCTGAGCCGTTGTCGTTTGCTCAGTGAACGCCTAACTCGATGGACTTTGATACTAGGACAGTACGACTACGAAATCGAGTTGGTAAAAGGAAAGGATAATGTAATTGCCGACATCCTGTCACGATACCCGTCCGACGGTGAAGCCAGTTATGAATATCCACGTGAACAACCAATAGTTGCAATGTTTGAAGTCAACAACACACCTGAAATTCTCCAACTGATGTCCGATCTCAAACAACACCAATCAGATGATCCTGTTTTGAGTCAAATAATTGCCAACAAACAATCCGGTGCAGCTGCTCCAGATGCGAGAACTCAACGGGTTTGGTCCCAATATAATTTCACAAATAATGTGTTAGTTCACAGATCTCAAAATTCAAACGACGTTTGCCTGGCCATACCTGAGAGTTTGGTAATTAAGCTCGTGGATTACCATCACCAACTCCTGGGCCATTTCGGGGCAACCAAAGTGTACAATTCCATGAAGCGCGAGTACTACTGGCCGAACATGTATCGTACAATTAAGAAACGTCTACGAAGTTGTGACCTTTGTCAGAAGACAAAAAGTTCCAACCGTCCACATCAGGGTCCATTAACGCCAATCCTTTACGACCACATTGGAGACCTAGTTTGCGTCGATTTCTATGGGCCTTTACCAACAGGTCGATTGGGGGCGTCCTATGTATTTGTGGTCATTGACGTCTTCAGCAAGTTTCTCAAACTTTACCCACTGAGAAAAGCCACCGCCAAAATCGCTGCCAAACGTCTCATAGAGGATTTCTCTGGGTACATCAAACCCAAATGTGTGTTAAGCGACCACGGGACACAATTTATTTCGAACACTTGGCAGAATAGTTTGAGAGCTGCCGACATTCAACCAACGCTCTCGTCGATTCGTCACCCAGAATCGAACCCTAGCGAGCGCGTAATGCGGGAGCTGGGGAGAATTTTCCGAGCGTATTGTAGAGAAAACCACACCAGTTGGGTCAACCATTTGAGCAACATCGAAGATTGTTTGAACTACGTGCCACACATCAGTACCGGATTTTCTCCATATGAAATCCTGTACGGCAGAACACCACCAAACCCACTAGATGCAGTCACATCGGGTTTACTGCCTGTACGTCCGCCACTCACGAGAGAAGAAATTCATGAAAAGGCTCGCGAATACTTGAGACATCACGCGAACTTACGGCAGAAAAACCAAAAGGGTGAAGTTACCGTACTGGAAATTGAAGATTGGGTCCTACTGAAGAACAAAGTGACTTCCGATACCAGAACCCACCAATTCGCCAAGTTCATGCCTTTGTACAGTGGTCCGTACAAAATAATCGCCAAGCCTCATCCAAACACATACCAAATCGCCGACCCAGTGACGAACGAAATTAAAGGTGTATACAACATGACAAATTTGAAATTCTACCACCGACGAGACGACTAAAATAAAACCGCAAGAAGTTCATGAGGGCCAATCTCGAGGCGTATCTACCAATTCGAGCGTTTCTGACATTATGGGCGCATCCACCATCTGGTGATTCCACCATTCCGACCACCAACCAGAGGACAGCAAACCTACACGCGGTGTCTTACGCTGCATCTACGAAGCAACGCAAGACAGGGGGCGAATGTGATGATCGCGGTATTTAAAATTTTATTTTATTAACCAGCGCAAAATATTCGGAGTCAGTTTAAACGTTTAGTTCTTTGACAATATTAATTCAACTTCAATTCAAAAGTTGCAACAAATTTTAATTTAACTTATTTATTCCTTTGTTAGCATTAAAATGTTTAGAAAATTATCGTTCCCACGAAACTTTCCAAGAACTGTTAAAAACGTTATAAATCGCCAAATTGGGTGGTCGAAAGGCCATGTGTTTTAACAAGTGGATATGCAAAGATATGGGGGTTGGCGACGGCCTGGCTCTGCACCACAGTCGCCCAGCTAATCCAATGATGTTCTCACAAAAGCATAATTAATTTACTTTCGTTTAAAATAGCCAAAATTTATTGATAAACCTAAAATTAAATCCAAAATTTTGTTTAGAAATTAATTAGTCACGTTTCAAAAAGAAAGGAATTTATGAGCCAATTTAAGGCACGTTGATGATCAGTAAACAACTCGAGAAAGAATCAAAATTTCATCTTATTCAAAAATTCCCGTAACGTTTCGTACCAAAAAGTTGAGTCTTTATGCAGTGTACTCCAGTCATCAAATAAAATTGAATAATTTATTTTATTCGGCGTAATTGTTAACAAATTGTTGCAAAACTTCAAGAACGAATTGGTCGATTGAAATTCATGTCTGTTAACTAGATTAGTATAGCCAAAACGACGTTGGTCAAGTGCCGCTTGAATAGGGGGTGTTGACAAATTCGTTACAGAACAGAGCTTTTTAAAAGAATATCAAATTACAAGCACACATGTGCATTCCTTATAAGAAATTGCAGCGAAATTAACGTTTTCTTTGTTAAATCAACATCAGATCACGAAACCAGTAGTTTAGAAAAACACGCGAAATTTTTCTGAACATTTTGATGTAAAATTTAACCCTAATATTTAAGGCGCAGCCGTCGAAATTCGGATGTATAAATCATTCTATTTAATTAAATTATTGTAAGCAAAAAAATTGCATGACACGATTGCTGCCCGTTACTAACATAATCCTAAGAGGAAAGTAGACAGGAAAATCCCTAAGGAAATTGGAGAAAAACGCGGAAATGTTAAAATAGTACCGGTGTAGTACTGGGGGCGACATCTAACAAGGGGTAGTACGACCAAAATTACAGTTTCCTCACGGGGTTCTTCCTTATATTTTCTGTGTTATTTAAACAAACAAAATTTGTTGTTACACAAAATTCATTTCATTGTGTTCCCAAAAACAACTTCAGACCTGACAACAACCAATTTTGGAGTTTAATTTCTCTTTCAGGATATTTGGGGAAATTCCATAGCGTTCTTGTATTGTATTCAGTTCAGATCGACGATTACCAAATTTAATGTTTAATTATAATGAAATTGTTAATCGGAAAACACCCCAGCTGTTAATTAATAATAATATTTAGAAAGTTAAACAAGGTTTGATCAAATGCCAAGACATCATAAGAGTCAAATTTGCAAAATTTCGCATATGTGGAAACTACTTAACAAGGGTAGTGGGGTAAGCGAGTTAGTGTAGCTTACGCAAGATGAGCCCTTGACTTTAGGAGGGATTCGATTTTTGACGGTCTTTCGAGGTAGTCGATTGTCGTGTTGCCCTTTAAATTTTTATAAATTTAAAAACATCTTCGTTTACCTTTTAGTGCGTCTAAATTGTACTAAGTGCATTTAAGCGTAATTTTAAATTAAATTAATTTAAATTCTTGAATTAAGTGATAGCGTTAGTGATTAGTGAGTAAGTTAAAAACGAGACAAGTTTAGTGTTCGTTCGATTAGGTAGTGCTGCGAACTACAACACCTGGGAAGCAGCTAACCCCCTGCGTTAGGAGGATTAAAATTTCTAGGTAGGCCCTCAAAAGGATTAATTAATTTTTTATTCATTTAATATTATAATATTAAATCATTTAAGTCATTTCGAAATAGTGATCATTATCATTCATTTCATAAATTCTCTCGTAACCACCAAGTTATTAAGCATCGGAAATGCCGAAAAGACCAGTAATTATTTAAATTCTTGTGCTTCGTACTACGTCAGCTATATAAATTTTAAATAAATCATTTTCAACTTAAAATAACTCGCAACAAACAATTTCATATTTTTCAATTCAACCATCCCACCTTTAAATTACAATATTAAAAGTTCTTTATATTCTTTGCTTCTAACTTCTAAATCTGTTACGACAAATTTGAGTGAAACGGCATCAAACAAATATTCAACTACAACAAAAGTCTAAATCCAAAACCCACGGTGCTATTCAAACTGTTGTACACAGATAATTTAAGGTTGCATACACCAAAATATTACGAAATAGAAGGATTTGTTGCTAGTTAAGGATAGGTTTAGAGTAGAACGATTTCTCTTCCGCAACGCGTTAGGCGATAAAGCAAAAGAGTGTTTCTCTTTTGCGTCCAGATCAGAAATTACAGGCTCGTGAGTTGGCCATCTTCATGGGAAGAGTCGTAGTCCCCGGGGACGCTCTTCCCCAACTTTAACAAGGTCTAAGACGCGGTGGCAGGTCGTAGTTTCCGCCCGTTGTACTTAGAATGGACGTTGTAATTCCCGTCCCAACGGCAAGTACTTCCACGTACTTGCAGGCTACTACGGACGATCGAGCAGACATAATCATCCGTGATTATCTGTAATAAACTGATATCGCGACATGGCAAAGTTCTGCACAAGTCTTTGTCAAAGCTCGTGGACGGAAAACTTTAGAGAGAAATTACTTCTACATTTATTCAGATTGATTTGTAAAAGCTTGTATGTCCGGGTTTTATTCGTAATTCATTCTAGGTGTTGATCACCTGACTTTTACCGGAGACGGAATTTCGGCACTAGGGCGCAAAATTCAATGCGATGCACGTATCAAAGATTCCGCGAGCATGTTATAATCCGCCTTTGGTACAAGTAATTTAGAAACGCGTTGTCAATTGCCTGGATCCTATGAGTTCGAGCAATATCATCTGAAACGTAGGTTAATTTATTTGGACATTATCGAATTAAATTAATTCATGTTAAATATTAACGTCATATCATATCAATAAAACTTTTTCGTATCACTCAGCAACTTCGAAACTATTTACTTGGAATTTCAAACGAATTGTGGTTACGACTCTGAGATATGTTTTGACGACATTACTATACAAAAACAAATAACAATTGGCCAAATTTGATCAAACTTTCATAACCATTGATTATTGTAATCCATCCAACGGAATATTCATTATTCTTGTAATAAATAACTTTGGAGGAAACTTGTGGTTTAAATTTCTTCTCCCATGCGTTTTGACACTACTTTGAATCCGGACTTGCGTTACGGATAAATCCGGAACCCTTTCTGATAAGAATTAAGATCAAATTACGATATCATTATAAGAGTGACTTCGTACATCAAAACAACACAACGTAGGTAAGTGAAATGATCATGTAGCGTATCAATTAACTAGACGAGCCAAACCATTTCAAAAAAAGAAAACAAAAGTAAAATTCAAGATTAATTAAATAAATCAATTAAAATAAGTTGTAAATCATTTAAACATCGATCAACCATCATCAATCACAGTCTCACTACAGTACTTATTCTGGTCAAACTTATATATTTTATGACAACACAATGTTTATACAATTTGATGAATGTCTGCTTAGACCTAAGAAACATGGTATGATAGCTGAATTGTTTTCTAGTATTCCTTCTAATGTTGACAAAGCCTTTAGATATATTAATGGAAAAATTTATTTCTTTAAAGACAATAATTACTACGAGTATCATGAATTTTTGCAAACGACAAAATCGTATAAATTTGATTTATCTATTTTTGAAATTAAATGTAGTATTATAGATAAGATTATGATTTTACTAAATAAACTTAAATAATTTTCAATATAAATGGATAACAAAATAACTTTAATTTTAAAAGAGAACGGTAAACCTTATCTTTGTTATAAAGTAAACGAAGAAGAAACTAAAATTGATCTAACTCCAGATGAAGAAATTGAACTACTACGAAAAATTTCTGTTATTATTCTCACAAAATTACCTCCAGAAGTAGCACATAAACATATGTATGAATTCTTAAAATTTGTTTAAAGTAGTTTTTGTTTTCACAATTACCCTTGAAAATCGGGTTATTTTGCTTGATATTTTTTATTTTTTTAACTACCTGGAAAATCGGGGTAATTTGCTTAATATTACTTTTTTTCACAATTACCCTTGAAAATCGGGTTATTTGCTTGATATTTTTACTTTTTTTAACTACCTGGAAAATCGGGGTAATTTGCTTGAAATTTTGATGTTTTTTTAAGCACACGGGAAAATCGGGGGTATTTTAATGATTATTTTAACTTTTTTAACTACCTTGAAAATCGGGGTAATTTGCTTAATATTATTACTTTTTTTTTCACAATTACCCTTGAAAATCAGGGTGTGTCCTATAGGGGCCCTCTTAGTAGTTTTTTATTTTTTTTAACTACCTGGAAAATCGGGGTGTTTTTATGATTATTTGATGTTTTTTTAACTACCTTGAAAATCGGGGTAATTTGCTTAATATTATTACTTTTTTTTTCACAATTACCCTTGAAAATCAGGGTGTGTCCTATAGGGGCCCACTTACTACTGACAAAGAACCAACAACATTTACATTTTCCTCAGACAAAGCAGATGAAGAAGGATCTTCATCTATTTTGCTTTGTTGATCTGGATGTGGCAGATCCTCGAGTAAATGAATGCCAGATGGTTCAGTGGGAACGAGTGGTACTGCTCTGAAATTTAGACGATCTTTCTTCTCATTCACAAAAGCAGATTCGTCAAAATGATCCTCACAAATTCTAAAAAAATCTGAATTTTTGGAACTTATCTTGCAAATGTTCCTCCATTGTTGATGCTGCGTAGGGTCTTTTGGAAACACAAAAAAGTGCTTGTTCACAAAGCCCTCTGGAGTGTTGATGTAGTACCAGTTGTTGCAGCCTGGATACTTGCAGCAGTACTTCTTTCGAGGAACAACATCCATGACTAACGATATGCTGACGGCAAAGACAAAAAACCAACCCGAAGAACACCAATCAAATTACCTAAAAGCAGATATTTAAGTGGAGTGTAGTATCTGTACTTACCAACTTAACTTTGTTAATTTAATTTAAGTCCTGCTCGTCACTTCACCCCATGAGAAAGTTATTCGTCTCTAAAAAAACATCAAAACTGAATTAATACAGTTACAAATCAGTTTTATTTTTACTTACATCCTCTGGAACTCCTTTTCTGACCCTTATTCACGAAAAAACAGAGAAAAACAATTGAAACACAATCTTTAGTAAAATCAAAACGACCGTTAATTTTTCTCAACTTTTCACAATTGCTCTTGCGCAAACGAATCTTATTGGCTGTTTGGGAAAAGAAGCTTGGAGCACGCGCTATACACCCGCTGTTTGACCCCTCTTTCCCCGACCCTAGGAGGTGGCCCACATACTTTCGTGTTTCCACTTATGCAACCCCAGTTTCATACCCGTGGTGACAGCTGTCAATCATCGGATAGGCATCCGACCTTCGCCTCGGGGTGTCTTGTCCCTTCTCATAAAATGCAAATAATGTAAACAAACTGAATTCCACTATCGCCCACGATAGTTTCTCTTATTTCAGAGATTCAAGCAACATACAGTGAAAAATACGTTTTTTATTTTGTTAAAAAAATTTGATACTAAAGAATAATAAAATACTAGCATAGTTTTGTAAAAAATAATACACCATTACACCATTTATTTTTTGGGTTTTATGTTTTAATTAATCGAATTCTGTTCGCTATATTATGTGTCATGTGCATTTCTAATTGGATCACTTGCATTGAAAAAATATAAAATAAAAAAATTAATTGGTGAAACATTATTGTTCTTTCAGAAAACAGTTTAACTTTAAAAAAGTTACTAGGAATATCTCATTAAAATGATGAAAACTTCTTTAAACCCGCTTTTTCGTCTGATAATTTTATCCAGGTAATAAATTCTGAAAAATACATTGTTGTAAAAATTTATTGTAACTATACCCAGTAATAATTATAGTACAAATAACGTATCGAGAGATTGTAAGATCCAGTCTTAGGGATATAATTTGTTTACGTTACGCCTAGTAAAATAAATGATACTTTTATAATTATGTATTATTTTAGAATTTAGGAATTATTTCTCGTTTTTTTATTAAATTTATACAATTTTTCTATAACTAGCTTGCGAAGATATAGCTGCGTTACTCTTACATTATATAAATTTTGTGTATTTCTTTAAAATATAAGTAAACATTGCTAAAGATCGGGTACCTGAAACTGAAATCACATGTAAACAGACTTGTATTTAGTGGAGGGTTTTTAGGGTGGTGGTTGGTACTTATATACAATCAAAACATATAGTTCTGCAACTTCTTTACTCTTTGAGTCTTTGCAGAGTGCTGGTCACTTTCTTGCCCCACAGTGTTTTGTAATAAGTGGTAATTTTTAAACAGTGGTATTTGTAGTTTTTAATTTGTTACTTTGCAGAATATCAATTTTATCTATTTCTTTTTATTTAATTATTTGTTGCGACTGCTGGTTGGTAAGTGTATTTCCTAATTTCTTATTATATCACTTGTAAATAGTTGAAATCTTTGTATATTTAAAATTATGGGTAATAATAGTAAACTAAGTTTTTCAAAAAAAAAAAAAAGTCGAAAACAAATAATGCGTAATTTTTGGAACAAACAACGAAAGGGTTCTAAAACGGAATTTCCAAGTAAATCAAGTCTCGCGGAGTGTAGCTTTCAGTCAATTGAATCAAGTTCCGATGATGATGAAGTATTTGTTATTGAGAAAGATACTAACTAGTCAAGAACAAATTTATATTCCAAGCGGTAGAAGGATTGTTGACATAGGTCATTTATTTTCGGAGTTAAAAACCTAATTTTTTTATTAAAAAAATTGAATGCCGAAATCATATACTACGAAATTTTTGTACTAAAATTAGAGAAATCGCTAAAAAAATTAAAAAAATTAATTCCGAAATCATGTGCTTTAATTTTATACCACTATTAGAGAAATCGCTAAAATTCCTATTTGTGCCGATACATTTCTCTGTCTTGAACAAATGCAATAAAATTATTATCTTGTGGGTCACCCCAATGGTGGTTACCTCCAGCGGTGCGTCCTAAACCCGTCATAAATCTTCTTCCAGCTAGCTACGCATTCGAAGAAGGATGCATTAAAAGTTGCCTACTTACAATTTAATTTTTGCTTTATATCTAACAATTAAGAACAGTTAACAAAAATCTAAAATATCTCAGGTCTGTATTTTTAAATTTCCTATAAAATGGTTTTTTTAAATTCTCAATACAATGCACCGTTATCAAAAATTCGTATCAACTTCATTAACAGACATTTTATTTAATAAAAAAATATCTAGGCATTTATTTCAATCAAAAATGACTCTTCGACCTACATTTACTTATAAAGAAACACTGCAAATGTCAAGAAACTCTTCAAGTCTAAATTTGCGGCTGAAAACAGTGAAAACAGTTTACACGTAAAACGTATGCGCCAGCTCCCAGAGGGTCTAGAGCCTTAATCTTTATTGTTAATAAGTTAAAGCTCTCTTTAAAACAGAGCTTTTCAAAGCTAGACTGTTAATTACATCTTCATTTTGGACCTTATTTAAAACTTCTTTTTCTACATTCATGACCATAAAAGCATCCAACAGTCTATCCGATAAGCGATTTCTTAGTCGGTTTTTTATGAACTTCAAAACTGAAAATGCTCTTTCACAAGCTACTTGCGATATTGGAAGCGTTAGCAGATATTGATAGGCAGAGGCCAAAGCAGGATAAGCGTCTTGAAACATGTTGTACTTAATTATTAACACATAGCAACATAAAGAACAATTCTGGCAGCTGTTGATTTTAACAACATCGGTTAACTCCTTATTATCGTCATTATCAGAGTCTTCACTGAGACGTAAATCCGTTTGATATACTTCTTCAATACTTGTTTTATATTTATCCCAATTTTGAACGAAGTTCATAAGCTCTTCTGTCAGTTTATCAGAAGTTGGGCCAATGGGTTAAACCTTAATAACCTTGTTGATAAAAATTTCATACTGTCTTGCGGTAAGTTGTCGTTTTGTTTTAACTCATCAAAATTTACAGGATTGAGCATTGCGAGATCCTTGCAGAGATCAGTATTTTTTGCAAATCGACTGGTCATTGATTCAATCAGAATGTCTAGCAGGACATTGTACGTTGATACTTTGAATTTTTCAAACTGACTTTTGGGCTGTTCATCTCTACTTTTTTCATCAAAATGTTTCTTTACGATTTTTTGACGAATATTGGGAAAATCTTGTTGGATTTCTACATCTATATTCCTGGAATCAAATTTTGCAACCGCCCAAGACAAAAATTTGTCTGTAGTCGTCTTAAGCCACTCCAAGTTTCTTTGAATTTTTTTCACATTTTCAAGACTTGTTTGAATCATTGCGTTGCATTTTAATAAATCTAACCCTTTAGTTTGCAAGTATCGAGATAAAGGGCCTATGATACTCAATATTTTTAGAAAAATTTGAGATAATAAGATGTTTTCATATTTTAATAACTGTTCTTTGTAATTTTTTGCAGATACTCGAATGTCGGCATTTATGTTGCTATTTTCTTCAATTGTTAATAGCGCATAAATAACATCAATATATAAAGATGACTCGGGATTGTCAAAATTTCCAAAGATTTTTGTCAGAGCTGGTTCTTTGGCCCACCAACGCGCTTGTCCAATAATGTCTAATTTTTTTTGTTTAGGGTTACTTTCTCGTGAAGTTGTATTCCAAATTTCCATTCTTTTATGCGATTCTTTAAAAAATACAGCCACGGAATTTAACAGGGAAAAAAAGGAAGCTGCTTTAATGTGAGTCTTCAACAAGTCACCAATGACTAAATTCAAAATGTGATTGTAACACCATATGTGTACGTGACCAGAGTTTAATCTTGTCATATTTGCCACAAATCCATTATATGCACCTTGCATATTTGCTGCACCGTCCGTAGAATCACCTATACATTTCTCTGGATCTAAGTTATTTTCTTCTAGAGTTTGAAGTAAAAAATTTTGCATCCCCACCCCAGAGCTTTCATGACAAGGAATTACAGATAGCAGTCTTTCGTGGACTTTCCCACAGTAAACGTACCTAAAAAAACGAATAAAATACAATAAATGAAAACTAGATTTTGAGTGATTTACCTTATGACTATTGCACATTGATCTGTGACGGATATGTCTTGAGTAGTACCCAGTTCTACAGCATACATTTCAACTTGTCGAATTTCGTCAGAAATTATTTTTTTCATCATTTTAGCCATGATTCCTATTATCTCATTCACAGTAGTTTTTAATAAAAATGTTAGAAAATTGCCCGCTCTCTGTTTAATGTTTTTCTCACGTTGGTTTTTACTTTTTTCAATAATAGTATCTAAATGTTTTTTTAGAATTAAGTCATATTTAGACAGCAAAATAATGATTTCCAAAAAATTGCCATGGTCCAAGTCCTCGTTTGATAGGGTATAAGCCGCTTCATTCATCCTCCCTCTGTACGAAATTCCTCTTTTGGCAACGAGCTTAATAACATTGATCACTCTATAAAGTATTTGCCTGTTATTTACTACAAGATTAGTTCGCTTTTGGAGGTGCTCACTAAATAATAATTTATCGACTGTTTTATTTTTACAATATAAAAAATATGAATCGCGACTCTTCTTGTGTAAATTGCTACTTTCGTGCTCATTAATCCTTTGATACACGTGTTTCCAATCACACATCCCTTCAATAAAAATGTTTTTTTCATTTGTGCCAACAAATGCAATGCACACGTAACAGAATAAAGCCCATTTTCTATGATTATATGTTAACCATGACCGTGAAGCACCATTGGCCCGTTTAAATGCTTTTTCGATTTGAAATGGAATATTATTACTTGTGTGAGGAATTCGGGGATGGTAGTCAAAAAACATCACTGTGTTCATCGGATCAGGCCGTTTAAAAAACAATTGCTCAGATTGATCATCAGAGCATTTTTCAAACATTTGTGTGTTACCCGCCGTGTTGTCTAAAAATTTTATAATTTAAATTTCTCTAAAAAAAACAACAATGTATTTACCGATTTCTTCCCCTTCTTCTACTTGAACGTCAATATCTTTCGTATCATTAGAGGCTGGGGCACTACACGATGGCACGGCACTACATGATAGCACGGCACTACATGATAGCACGGCACTGCACGATGGCACAGCAACTTCAACTTCAACCTTATTCTGAGAAGAATTACTTTTGAATATTTCATTAAGAGTTTTATACTTCTTTGCCTCTTTTTGCATTCGCCGTTTTTTGCGGTCCCTTTCTTTTTCTGCACCACCTTTACATCGTTTTGCATTTTGCATTATGATGAAAAATAGTAAAAGTTTAGAAGTATATGTACGTTTTTATTTATTCGACACAGAATCACATTTAGTTAAATTGAATTGCAGAATCGAAATGAAAAGTGTTACCCCCTACCAGCCTGACAGAATGAAAAAAAAAATTGTTCTGCGAAAAGTATAATTATTTAGTCCAGGGCCGGCTCTAACGAATTTGCCGCTCCGGACAAAACTGAAAATGCCGCCCTCACAGAATAAAAATTATTGTAAATGATATTTTTTATTTATAGGTGAGTTTATTAATAATTATTAAATTCAGTGGTGACTGTGATAGTCAAATAGAAAAAATTGATTTTCTTTGAATTTTATCTATTATAAAACAAGAAAAAAAAACGGCAAAGTGTAAGAGAAAAATTTATTTTACATAAATATTACATAATTTGTATTAAAAACAGTCAATTAAAATAAAACACAACAATAAAAAATAATTACGTAACTTGAAAACAAAAGTAAAACTAATAAACGATATTTAAAATTGTTTTTTTCTGACTTTCAATTCCACAAACTTTTTGATTACACTTTTAAGATCAATTTGGTCAGCCAACTCGTGTTCATTCGCTAAAGTTGCTAAACCATTTAACCGTTCTTGTGAAGTTGTAGATCGTAAGAAATTTTTTATTAATTTTAATTTTGAAAAGCTTCTTTCTCCACTTGCCACACTTATTGGTAAAGTAAGTAAAATTCTTAGAGCAATGCAAAGATGTGGGGCAAAATTTAAAGTTAATATTAATTTCAAAACTTAATTAGGACTTTTCTTCTCGCCTAGTAATGACGCAACTGCAATTATTTCGTCAGCTAAATCTAGCGCGCTTATATCTAGTGATTCCCCATCGGTCAAATTAATTTCCAAATCTTTACAGTGTTTCATTATTATTTCCTTTGACGTATTTTTTAATTCATGTACATTATATAAAAATTGAAAATAATTGCTGTGGGTACTTATTAAACTGAATCTGGATTCCAAGCTTGATCTATTGTAAAAAAATAAAACTCTATTTTAAATTTTAATTTAGGGTCTTCTATTGGATTATCTTGTGCTTCATAATCAAAATTAATATTTTTTCGTCGAATTCTGTGACGGGGCTGTGTTATCTCAAAACTATCCGTAATATCAATTTCATCGGCCAGTTCTTTTGCATCACAAAGGATATTATCAAACGCCTCATCCGATCGCAGATTCTTAAAAAAATCTGTACAATTTTTCAACAGTTCCATAGCAGTTGGTAAATCGTAGTCTTGTGTTTGTAATAGCTTGCTTATTGGATTAATACAATTTAAGACTTTGTACCAAATTATAATGGAGCATAAAAACTTAAATTGTTTCAAACAATTTAACAATCCAGAAGCTTCAACTTTTATTAAGTTGTCTATTTCAGCATTGTCATATATAGTAAGTAAAGCATCGTAAATACCTCCTAATTGATACCTTAAAGGCTTTAGAGCCTCTATTCGACTTTCCCAGCGAGTATCACTTAGTGGTTTTAAAGTGAGCCCTTCAACATGTTTTAATAATATGGCCCAACGGAAAGTTGACGAAGAAAAAAATAAATAAATTTTTTGGACCATATTAAAAAAATTAGCGGCTTCTAAGGATGCCTTTGCCATGTCGTTAACGACTAAATTTAAGGAATGGCTACTACATGGTACATAAAATGCTCTTGGATTTAAAACTCTAATTCTAGATTGTACTCCTGATTTATCGCCTTTCATATTGGCTCCGTTATCATAGGCTTGTCCTCTCATATCGTGCAAAGATAATCCTAATTTTGCAAGTTTCTCAATTATCAAATTTGAAAGTTCTTTTCCTGTCGATCTTTCAACTGGAAGAAACCCTAAAAAGCTTTCATTTATTTTAACGGTTACTTCATTAGGGTTAGATTTGTCTTCAGACACATACCTTACTAAAAATGTCATTTGTTCAACCTTACTCACATCAGGAGTACAATCCAAAATGATCGAATAATATTTGGCTTTTTTAACTTCGTTAATAATATGTAATTTAATATTTTTATGAAAAAGAGAAATTATTTCGTTCTGAATATTTTTTCCAAGATAGTGGGCTTTAGTCTCTTCTTTTTTCAGTACTCTACGAACATGTTCTTCCATTATTTGGTCAAACTGAGCAAGTAACTGAATTATTTGTAAAAAATTGCCATTATTAAACTCATACAATTTGTCACTTGTACCTCGAAAGGCCAAAGAATTTTGAGCAAGCATTTTGATTGTTGAAACGATGCGTAGAAGGACCTCGTACCAATAATTTGTTTCTGCAGTAATAAGTCTTTGTGATTCACTATCAATCGTTTTAGAACATTGTAATCGTTGGCTAAATTCAATCCAAGATTTTTGACTTAAAATATGTTTTTTTGAGGTTTCATGTTCTTTTAAAGTTTCAATAAGATGCTTCCAACTTTTAAACCCTTCTGTTGAAAGTGAACTAACAGTACAACCAAAAAGTTTGCAGCAAAAACAATATAAACAGTTTTTTGTAATGGAATAAACTAACCAGTTACGCATTACTTTTTCTCCATTTTTTAAAATTCTAAAATAATAACGTGTATTAAACCTTCGACCTGTGTCATCGTGTGGAAAGTTATATTCCGTTAATGCCTTGGGTGGTCCTTGGTTTACTAAAAATGTTCTGTCAGCGTCTGATAGAATACTTGGCCAGGATGCTGGATCAGAAGTGATAGTAAGTGTCTCTCCCTTGGATGTCCCCGGGATAGCTTCTGTTTGAAGAGTGTCGATATCCATAATATTTTCGACGGTAGCCCCAACATCAAGATCTGCTTCTGTTTCATTGTCAGAGAATTCTGGGTCTTCGTCCTTTTTTTTCGTACTTTGTAGAAAATTCAATAAACTTCCAGCCAGTTTTTCACTTTGGACTTTTTTTTCGAGTCTTCTCTTTTTGTATTGAGCACCAGACAATCTTTTTCGCCCATCAGACATTCTAAAAATCATTTTAAAGGAGTATTAGCACGTTAGTTATATGCTTATGTAATGTAAAGTTAATGTAAAGATCGCATAAACTATAAGAGATTTTCTAAAATTAAAATACCACTTTAAGCGTTTACAGAACATTTTAATTGCTATCAAATTTTAATTCTAGATTAACTTGCCATTTGTCAATGTATTTTAAATGATTACTAAGGGCCAGTTTACAGATCGCTTTAATCGCAATCATTAAAGTTTAATTCGCAATTAACATGACATTTGTCAATAAATTTTAAATAGCAAATATTAGTTTAATTCTGAATTAAATTTTAATTTTACTTTCTGTAAACCAACTTTTTCTTTAGTTTTTTAGGTAACAAAAAATTCATGCACATGAAATTATCCTTACTTTTCTAATAATTACTTACCTCAGATCACAAAAACTTCACAACACTAATCACTATTACATAAATTTCACCACCTTTAATTGGGACTGAACTCAAATAAAACAATAATCAACGTTTCTATCTTAAACTTTGAAATGAAAATGAAAACCTAATTTCAGCACCTAGCTTTAAATACAGTGCACATTAAAGATAAGCATAAAATAATCTGAAAGGTTGATTTGTCATTTGTACCGACAAAGCTTTCTCAAAGTGTCGGCCGCGCTTTTGCCTTTTTATTTAGCTGAAATAATGTAATAGAATATTTCTTACCGCTGCAAGATTTGCCAAAGCAAATATTATTGTGTGTGTTTGTTCGTGCCGTTCTTTTGCACAAAGCAGGAGCTAATTAAATCTTATCAAGTCACATATCAGGTTAACAAGGAGTACCGAAGTTAACTCTGTTTAGTTATTTCCAAGAATGTTCTAAGTAAATATTTAGTATTTTATTAAAAAAAAATGTTTTCTTAAAAATTTTTTTCGAAATTTTAGTCAATTTGCCGCCTTTGAAATTTGCCGCTCCGGACAAGGGTCCGATTTGTCCGGCCCTAGAGCCGGCCCTGTTTAGTCGTATCCAATGTCCATTGAGTCTTATCTCAACCAATTCCAAGATCACGACGCTGATGCCGACGGCTGTAATTGTAAACACGGGAGTTGTGAACCATGAACTAGCGAATGTATTCGTTTCTGCACATGGATATTAACATTAGACAAAAACAATTTTTATTTTCAACTTAAAAAAAATCAAATCTCTCATCGGCCGACCCGCAGCGGCTCAAACCGCACCGGCCCACCGGGAAATTTCCCGGTGTCCCGGCCGTCCCTGTGGACGACAAATCAATTATTATAGTCCGGGACATTTCTATATGAGATACGTCATAGCGCATACGTTGACGCGGGACTATATAGAGCACAAAAACTAGATAAGAGTTCAAATTTAGGGAACTTGGTTGTTTGATGTGTTTGACAGGTGACAAATGTAAACAATAATAAAAATTTAAATATTTCTTTATTGTAGTAAAGTACAGCAAAACGTAGATTACTGTTGAGGTTTGACCTTGGTATGACTGTCAGGTTTAAAGTTGAAATTTGCATTAAAAAGGCCATAAAAGCCTCGAAGTGCCTTTTAGGGTAGTCATCGTCCTGTTCCAATTGCATGCCCCCTCTCTGCCACATCAGTACAATTTGCCACAAAAGTTTTAAAAAACGACTTTAAACAACAAAAACGGCCCTATTTTCATTAACAATGAGACATATCTCGCTGCATGCGGCACGACATAGGCCTCATAGATCAATCTCATTGTGAATGGTTTTCGCTGAGATCACTTTGAGAGGGCTTCACTGAGACTGACGTTGGCGGAAGGCTGAAACCTGCCTCGCGACAAGTCTTTGCACCAACATTCGAAAACGCTGTCAATAGCTTAAAATAATAAACTGTGTCAGTTTTTTGTGTCTTTTGGGATTAGTCTTTGAGTCCTGTCGCGCCGCATGTAGCGAAGCAGATCTCATTGTGAATGGGTTCTTTAAGACACAGTTTCAATGTACACCACAAGACATACACTGAGAGCCTCATATCATGGCTTGTAATTGACAGCGTTTTATAGAATGATTTGGAATCATAACGCAGAGATTGTTACGAGACAGGCAGGCAGCTCTCAAGCCTACTGCAGAAGTCGCTCTTAGTGAGTCCATGTCTTAAAGATGCAAGACCAATTTAGACCATTTACAGTGAGCTTGGTGCCCGAGACGTATGTCATGCAGGAAGCCAAACTTCATCGTGAATGGACCCTTTTCAATGGGGCTGTGCTTTTTGAATAAATTTGAAATGGCCTTTTTGAAAAAAGCAGTTGTCTCTCTTTTATTCATCTATTCAACACGTTTGTATTCGATGCACTTACACCAATTTCATTATCAGTGTCTTGATTATCAGGCAAGCGCAAAGTGGAATTGGGGGCAACCCAGAAATAAAAACACTTTAATTTCCTTTATTAGTAGGCTATATTTTTTATACTACTCTCAGATAGAGACGTACAAAAATGTACACAAGAGTAAAAGTTGTTTTTTCGCAATATTTCACACTATTCTTCCACACGTCCACAGTAAAATCAGAAAGCACTTCTTGTTATAAAGCCCTTATTATATTTTTCGACGATGGCTGAGACTTTGTGACGTATTTGTTAAACGTAAGTTTTCAAATACCCCATGCCAGTGCAAAGGAGTTATATTAACTTTACACCCATTCTGCTTGAAACAAGAGTGGCTATCAGGAAATAACAACGAAAAAAGTGGACCCAAAAGGCTTCAGCTGCAAATTATAAACACTATCTGTGATTTTTTAAATAATTTTTTTAATAATTAATAAAAAACATGACAAAATTAAGCTTTTCGATTTCGTTTAGTTTGAATTTTATATGAAAATAGAAAAGTTAACCCTCTACACCAGAAAAGACAAAAACACAAAGAAAGTATCTGTAAATGTCGTGAACTTACTTTGAAGTAAACAGTGGGCTCCATCTATAACTCATAATTACTTGAACCGCAATTCCCATCATCAAAATGTGCAAAACTGCGATAAGTGAGGTTATGTAGTTATGCACTTTGTTTTCCAGTTTTTCACACAAAATATATCACAAATTGCACAAGTCGTATAACCTGCGATAGTCAGTACTGTCAGTACGTCACAGCAGCTTTCTCCAGCACAATCATTGACTGCAATTCTGTATTGTGCCATTCCCGTCTCATCATATAATCTGAGTAGTTGTTATATGACAAGTAATGGTTCTACCTTCAAAAATACCTGCGTAAATATGTTATTATCCCGTTAGTACACACTTTTAAAGCAGCCACTGGTTATATAGATTAAAATTATGACATTTCCTTTGTTATTGTGTTATTGTTTACATCAGTCAGCTGTTTACTGTCATTTTCTAATGCTACCAATTTAAAAAATGTCCCTGTTATTAAAGCTCAAGGACCATAGAATGAGAGAGAGAACAATTTTTTGTTCACATAGACGCTGAATACACGTATAAATGTCAGAAAATTCAAATTTTTTATGTCCAAATAGAAATGTCCCGGACTGTACCTGCTCTTACCGAGATTGGAGGAAAATGCGTTCTTATTATGGACCATAGAATAAGAGAGAGGAAGAAGCGAATCTCTCTGTCTACCCCTCGTTTTTTCGCGAAAGCGCCACCTAACCCTGAGAGAACGAACTAATTCGATAATAGCGGGAAATTCAAACAGGACATTTTATTTATTTTCCAAATTTAAAGAATTATAAATGTTAAATGTTTCTGTACTCATGCACTGTTACGAGACATTTTAATAAAAAAGCATCTGTAACAGTTGCAATAGCACAAAAACATTTAACATCGCTTAACAAAATGAAACAAAGTCTTTCCAATAAAAATTTATTAAAAAAATAATAACGTGCTGGAATGTATAGGCAAAATTAATTTAACTCGAATTGTTCTTCATAAACATACTCAGATGTAATAATATATGTAAATACATTGTCTAAATATACACAATGATCCAGAGAAACTGAGTATGTTGGCATCAGATTAAATTATTGAATTGCTACCTGAAAGTGTACACTATTGGTATCCTTTAAAATTTAAATTCAGATTGCTAACAGACACAGTATTTCGGGATCAGTCTGTATAAATACATCAGTTTTGTTGGTTTGATTACTTGTCTACAGACTGTTCAGAAAAGCAAAAAAATATCAAAATTTTGCTTGTAACCTTTGACAATAGTCCAATTTTTAAGTCCCTTAAGGCTAAATTTAAACAACTATTTTTCGAAATTTATTCGCGGTTATAAGGTTTACGGACGTTTGTAAAAGCGGCCCTAACACGTACTTTAACAGTTTGATGTCAAAGTTCTTGATAAGTTTTGAAATTTTTTAAAAGTAATCTCGATTGCATCATAGTTATTAGTAAATTACTCAAACACAAGAGAATTACAAGTGTGCTAAAATTATTTTAAATAAAAAGCCACATATCTGATATACATAACTACATAACTACCATGTAATCATTTAAATTTATAATAATAGTAGGCTTTAATATTGATTAACTTGTATGATACTTGTAGAATACGCTATTTCGCTTAGTTTCTAAATTAAGCAATCACAAAAAGGACAAACCTTGTTTTTTTAACAGGCATAGGCGTTATAACATTGTGTAAAACAACATAAAAGATTAAGACATAGAGGGACATGGCGAATTTGAAAACCTTGAACCATAGCAAGTCCTAAACTCCCTGCTTTCACAAAATACTAGCTTCGCAACTACAATAAATTTATTTATTATTATGATATACCTATTAATTACTGCACATTATATTTAACTCGTCTTCATGGGATTTTCAATTACATCCCAAGAACCGTTATCATCTCCAAGGACGGTCTTCATCTCCTAAACATCGAGAAATTCCCTTATTAGAGAAGTTTGTGTGATCCTTCTTGGTGTAATATGATTATATTAATATCTAGAAATCGCAATTAATTGTTGTATAGACACCTTTCAATAACGTTTACCTTAATTTGCCTTAAGTTGATTCATCCTTCATTAAAACACTGTCATTCACACTATACACTAGATTCAAATAAAAGATCCATATAAAAGTAGAGATGTTTGATCACAAAAACATCCAAAAAATCACGTTAAATCGTTTTCTGAAGTCTTTAAAACACATTAAAACAAAATGTCGCCAAAAACCGCAACGACAGCAAAATAATCGGCTGTTGATAAATCAAAGAATTAAAAGAGAAGTGTGCGCACGTCGATTATTTTTAAGTGAACCTTCTTTACTTTTAGCAAAATGTGTGACAGATTCCTTTAAATTTACAGATTTCTTTGCAACTGACGCGACCTCTAAGCTGGAGCACACGAACTATTTTAGCCGTTTCCCCCCTTTGCCCCACCCCTCCCAGTGAACACATAATTTGTATACACTTTCAGGGGCCTGTTATGGACAGTGCTCCATATCATCCCATGCCTGTTGTTACGGATTTACTTACTGTTAATGACTTATTTATATTTAAGATTTGCGTTACCTAATTATTATTTTCTAGAACATATTTACGTACAATGTCATCTCATCGTATGACTCATTAGTTTTTGTTAATACGTTACCTAACTGATATGCTTTCTTTGTGTGTTCGCCTTTTGCGATCACCTGATGCTTTTTGTTAATGACGATTTATCGATATTCTATCAAAATTAGTCAGTCAGTCGATCACCGTTGTAACGAACGGATCCAAATAAAATACTCAAAGTGAGAAAGTGTTTTATTTGTCTATAAACCTGCACATTGTTTAAAAACAGTCATCATTTTCCTCCAAAAAAAGTGAGATGCAGGAATGGTTGAAAAGACGTAACATTAACTTTGACAACGACATGACAAAAAAACAATTATATACAATAATAAAGATATTTAGACCGACAACAAAAACATATGTAATTGACGAAATCCTACGACAACATGGCCACGAAGTTCTTAGGCTACCCCCTATCGCTGCCAGTACAATCCTATAGAGTTGGCATGGGGGCAGGCTAAGACCTTCTACAATAAACACGCTGACGCAACAACGGGGAAAGATAAAGTAGAACAATTATTTAATTTGTTATTCATTTACATCCTATTTCTATTTCTAGCCCATTGAAAACATATTAGGTGATATTAATGAGTTTGCGCATCACAAATGTTACAAACTTCGTTATATTATGAGCTTTTTACTCGATATCGTATTGCCTAGATTAACACATTCCTAAGAAAAAAAAGTTTTAACGTACGTTATAAACATACAAAAAGTTTTGCACAAACTCACTATTTAAAGACTACGTACAAATAATAATTGTTATCACAATACAACAATTTAGAAGGGTTATGTTACCAACAAGTCCAGGAGCATAAACAACTTCATCAGATTCTTTGTCTCTACTCAGTTTTTACTACTTTTGTGCTCCATTATAATCGTTATAATCCTCTATCTAAAAGAACTGACCTGTAAATAATTATTAACTATTATCGATTGTATTATGCACATACATATTTTCGACAGAACAGAACACAGCACATTGATTGGTTTTCAATTAATTTTCATAGTTACTAAAATTTGTTACATTTTTCGTTACGTTTTGACTACGGTACTGGATGCCCTCATAGACAGTTTATAGTTTTGACTATAAACTAAGATTTCACATACCTTTGTTGAAGCAGTTTTTCGGGTGTCCGCATTTTTCTTTCTTTATGTAGCTGAAACCGCAAATACATAAAGCGACTACTTTTTACTAGTAAGAAACTTAACTGGCGCTAACCAATGGGTTCCTGAATTTCCATTAAAAGACAAACTTGACCTTAACATGCATAGTTAATATAATCTAATTCTGGAAATAATTAGCCCCTATTTCTGTTTGTATAACTCTCTCGAATTGGCATGGGGCCACGCTATGACTCTCTACAACCACTGACAATGGTTATTTTTAACATTGTGATTTTTAACATTGACAGTATAAATGAATCTACGGCTCACAAATTAAGACCACAGTGAAAAGATTTCTCTAATTACTTCTTGCAAGGTTTCTGCACATTTCGGAAAAACAATAACTAATTATTTTGTTATATTTTATGGTTTTGGTAACGTTTTGTCTGTTAGTAAGTTTGGGTGAATTAGCTTTATGAACGTCTAAATTTTCCTTTTATCGGCTAAAAGTGCAAATAACGTAATCAGATATCTTTAGAATGCCTTAAAAGTATTTCTTCCTAGCAGAAAACTTAACGTACTTTGCAGGATTTCCATTTAAAAAATCTAACAATCTGACACTGACGTATAACATAACCTAATTTTGAAAGCCTAAATTCGCGGTAATTGACGCAACTTACAATGCCAAAATTTTCAAGTTGATGCGATTTGTTTAATATTACAAAAGTGATCGGAGTTTATATCAAGTGTTCATTTAAAAAAAACCTCTAAAGTGCTTTGAAATTAAAAACAATTATTTTGTATGTCTATGATTAATTCGTGCACTTACTTGTCAAATTGAAAGATTTCATAACCTTACTTTTTGACAATTAAAAAATAACACATTTACGTAAAAATATTTATTTATTAGATATAAAAACTGGAAATGTCTTTCTTGTTGCTCAACACACGTAACAAAACGCCTTCGAACACTGTTTAATACATTACTCAGTTCAAGCGGATTTTCGTTAATTTCATCAATTTTCTGTTGAATGCGTCGTCTTAATTCATCAATAGTTGGAAATGGTGTAATAAAAATTGAATTTTTAATGCGTGACCAAAGATAAAAGTCGCAAGGCGTTAATAATCATTTGCTGTATTCTTGCTAATTATTCTGTCATCAAAAAACATTCTCAAAAAGTCTAAAGTTTCTGCTGTGCAATGCGCTGTTGCACCATCTTGTGGAAACAAACCTTTCGTAATTCATCATCGTGAAGTTCTTCGATAAAAGGCGTAAGAATTTCTTCGCGATAACGTACTGCAGTTAATGTTCTTGAAAAGTACATAAAACTGTAGTTTTAACCCTAACATTACGAAAAAGCACTCAACCTTGGAAGAAAATTGGACCGACAATTCTTCTTTTGCTGATAGCTGCTCAAACACCTATTTTTTCTGGACAAAGAGGTTCTTCCACAACTTCATGAGGACGTTCTGTTGCCCAAATTCTCATGTTTCGTGAATTCGTGTAGCCACCCAGATGAAACCATGCTTTGTCCGTGAAGTAAGTTTTTTCCAAAAGTTTATTGTTATTTGCAATGTTATCCAAAACCCACTGACAATACTGTAATCTCCTAGGGAAATCTACAGGTTGTAACTCTTGGACAGATTGGACACTATACGGGTACACATGTAAATCTTTTCGTAGAAGTTTATGGCAAGTACCAACAGAAAGTTCAACTTGTTGAGACAGATGTTTAATCGATGTTTTTGGGTCTTGCTCCAAAATTTCCTGTGTAGCGTGAATAACTTCTTCTGTTCGCTCAGTTGGTCTTCCACTACCTTCATTACGCGAGGTGGACGCAGTTCCACGAAACAAGTTGACATTTCGGTGAAGTGTGTTTTTAAATTCTTCATAGACAATAACAACCTCAACAACCTCACGAGAAGCTTCTCGAAACTTCTCCAGGCACGGTTGAATTGAATATTTCTAAACACCGTTCACTTTCTCTCCATTTCGAAAATAACTTTTTAACAAAAAGGCTTTTTGTACACTGGTATACACCATGATTACAAATCAAGAAAATACGAAATTTTGTACTGAAAAATACTGTCTTTTTATGTTTGAAAAACAGAAGCAACAACCACAGAAAATCACACAAAAACCAAGCTCGTTTTGGTGGAAACTGGCGGGAACGAAAAAAAATCAGATTATGAATTCTGGTTTAATAGGCAACCAACAATACAATGCTAAAATTGTGTACTAGCCATAGACACTAGCTAAGAAATACGTAAAAAATTCAACGCATGCTGTGAGTTTTTTTATTAATGAACACCTGATATATTAATATTGTATGATATATTAATATACTAAATATAATGGGTTGCGCTTTGTCTTACACACACACAAAATCTTTAATAGGTCTTTCTTTGTCTATTACTGTTGGTTATCGCTACTGGTTTTGGAGGGGGGCAGATGAGAATTTGGGTTTTGACAGTTGTGTCAGCCAGGTTGTTACCGTCGGTGTCGTGATCTCTCAGAAAATCAAACGAAGCCAGTGATTAATGGTGCTGGGTGGTTCAAAAGTGCTTAGTGGAGCACGTATTTTGTGAACTTAAATTTCTCCTGGTGCGCGAGGGGAGAGTTGTTGCGTTTGCGTGACCCATCATGCATGCGCCACAAACTGCTCTTGTTTTTATGGAGGTGACTCAAGAAAATACCGGTTCAAAAGAATGTTTTACACGTATTTTTCAATTTGCGAAAGGTAAGTGCTACATCTTTGCCTTTCAGAACCCATTCATACGCATTCTGTTATTGCCATTTAGTCGGCTGTTTATGATACAAATTTTTCCAAACTTTCTGATTTTGAAAAGTAGGATGGTGAATCGTAAAGTGTTGTTTGAGACTAGCCCAGTAATGTAGAGTTTGGCAAAAAAATCTTTAAATTATTAATCAAATTTGACGTGACAAGAAAAAGCACGCCACAAACGACACAAAACCGGTGTTAATGCGCCCTAGCTGAACCAAAAGAACCAAAGGAATATTTCTACGAAATCTGTGCAAAACGGGTGATTGTTTTTTTCCAATTTTTGTACCCCAAAAAACGCAAAGTGACAGCGCCTCTATAGGCAATCACAGAAAACGCTAGGTTTGATTCATTGCTGAACAACGGTCACCACCTGGCTGTGCCTACTTTTTTTAAGTTAAAAGTTGCATTTCGAGCCAAAATCAAACACGAATAATTGTAAATTTCTGAACTTTGGAGGGTTCGCTATATTAATATGTCGCGTAGCAACACCACGAAATGATACGAACGAAGTGGTGTCATGAGTCCTTAGGTGCTTTTTCAATTTAAATGCCTCTTATGGCCCTCACGAATCCGATAGGATTTGCACACATTCACTAGTTATACTATACTAAAACGTGTCGGGGTTTTTCAATTGTTTCAGCTCAAAATTTGGGTCGCTCTAAAAGTAAAAAACGGCAACATGTAGAGATTGAGGCAAAGTAAAAAACGAAGATTTACAAAAAGTTTTATCGAAAGGGAGAGTTTCATTGCGGAAATTGGCTGAAAAGTGCCTGAAAATACGTTTTCAATTTTTTTTTCACAAGATTGCCATGACTTTAACGTTGTTCTGTCAAGCTGTGACAGGTTGCATTTTGAAAATTTATCGAATTGAATTCGTCGCATCTCATTGAAAATCAAAGAAAAACAGTGCCAAATGGTCGTGTGTGAATAGTGTGAGGTGTATTTTTGTGTTTTGCAAGTGCTGCGAGTGTTTTTTGTGCAAATTTCCCGTTTCCAATAATCTCATGACGCCGCGGTACTGGTGACCGTGCCATCGGCCGCCGAGAAATACGCAAATTTCGTTTGAAAATACCATTTGGCCCACATTTCACACTTAAAACAGGTACGAGGGGATTCTTAGAGTAGAATGGGAGCCCGGAGGGCTCCCGCATGACGCGAGGGGCCCGAAGGCCCCCAAGCGTCACGTATAAGTCGCGACCGTCGCGAAATGTGGAAACAGGTCCAAGATTATTTACAGAGTGTTCTTTATACTCCTAGAGCCCCCATACACATGAATTTATCAAAGAAATTGTTTAGTAAATTATCGACAATATCAATATAAAAGGTTGGCAGTGAAATGACGTCATCAGACACGTGGCGTAAACATTGGCGTTCGCTCTAACGTAAAAATCAGAAAAAATGTAAAAATCGGGTTCAAATTGGTTGCGATTAACTAAAAAGTGGAGAAGTGAATGGTGTAAAGTGCAATTATATCAAGTTTTTCAAGTCCAGTGAGTGTTTTTTGTGAAAATTTTAGGCAGGTACAACCGGCGTTTCCGCAGCCAGCCGAATTATCTGGAATTTTCCGTGCAAAATCCGTACGCGCTCGAAACAGATCCAAGATGATTTGTAAAGTGTTGTTTGTGCCTCAACAACCCCCATTTATAGGAATTTGCAAAAGAAATGTTTAAAAAGTAAAAATGTGGTAATTTTAATTACGATATGTTGGCAGCACTAACAATGACAGATCCAAGTGTTGGTTAACGTGATCAAGATATCAACATAACCTCAAAAAACAACAACATGAAAAGTCTAAGAAAAGCGATGACAGTTGGGTTGTATTTGGTTGATTCAAAATCTTATAGGTGGAAGGTGGGCTATAAATTAATTACATTTTAGTGGATGGTGGTGGTGTTTTTTGGGTCAGCGGATGGTCTAAAAATGTAATTTCGAAGAAAATCGAACGAAAACTGTGAGAAATGGCCCTGGGTGGTTGAAAACGCGCGAATTTGGGGGACATATTTTGTGAAATAGGCATTGCATGTCTAACGAGCTGCGTTGGCGGGACTTAACGCCACCCGCATGCCACCCCTCGCCGGTAACAAAAATTTATTGGGGATTTTATTCGTTGAAAATGCCATTTTTAGCTAGATTTACACTCGAAACGGGAACTTGGTGATTTGAATAAAAGTTCTAATAAGAGTACCCTCGCCGGTAACAAAAATTTATTGGGGATTTTATTCGTTGAAAATGCCATTTTTAGCTAGATTTACACTCGAAACGGGAACTTGGTGATTTGAATAAAAGTTCTAATAAGAGTACCAATGCGCAGTCTTTGATTGAAACAAAGACTGTGCATTGGTACAAACAGTAGTTATAATATTTATAATTATAATAAATAATAAATAAAATATTAACGCTTTGATGAATAATAATAATAATTTACCTTAAGTAAGATTGGGAAATATAATAATTAAATAATATATTGTAATAAAAAATATGTTATTACTAGTCACCAACGCGAAAAAAGGTCAGTGTCGCCAGAAATTCCGCTAATCGAAATTTCGAAGCATTTTGCGACCCCTCCAGACAGTACAGTGCCGCCGTGCACAGGCACTATTACAGATATATAGATATAACTCACTACTACATATATTTATCTTATACATATTAAAGCAATTTTTCTTTAATTTTGCAGTTTATTATTCTTTTTACAAATTAAAAATATTTTTAAAATGCAACAATAGTTAATTTATTTATAGGCAGATATTTTTATTTTATAGTAAATTAGAAAATTAAACTTAAGTCACAGTTTTCTGCACTTTTTAAAAGACTTTTGCAGCTTAATATCCTTCAATGTGTTTCATAAAATTTTAAGACGCCTGCGTCTAATAGATTTCAAATTATTAAGAAAGAATATTTGTTTTTTTAATTTTGGGGAACTCATAACACTGATTGTCAAAATAATTATTATTTTGCATCAACGGTTAAAAATTACAATCAAAAAAATAATATAGTTTGTATGTAAGCAGTTAAATACTTTAACGTGTTTTACTGAGCAAGCAACCAACATTACAACTTTTGGCTCTCTAATGACACAATTTTAATATTATTATCTACCCTTAAAGAAATAATTGAAATAATTATTAAAGTATTAGAGTGGTAATAATTAAGAAAGGTAAGAGATTTTTTTACATTCTAATAATTATTTTATGTACTTATAGTACTTACATACTTATACGAACTATTCAAAAGATAAAACATTTAAAATCAATATATTATACCAATGTCTCAATGCACTTTTTTTTTAATTGAAAGAATGTCCTTAAACAGTTATTAAAAAAAAATGAAACAGATCCTAAAAATAAAATTAAAATAAATTGTCTCCACAAATCCGACAGGATTTGTTATACTAGTTATACTATACTAATATATGTCTGTCTTACACACAGTATCGTCAATAGGTCTTTCTTTGTTTGTTCCTGTCGGTTACCGCTACTGCTTTTGGAGGGGGACAGATGAGAAGAATTTTGGACGATGTTTGTGAAAAAAAAAACGGCAAACTTGAGATACTATGTAGGGATGAAAAAGAAAGTTTAAACCAGTGATCTAACGGGTGGGATAGGTTATTTTGCTCAAAAAGGTTGACAAATGCTTGAAATCATACTTTTATAAAAAACTACCAAGAATGCCTAGACTTTGCACGAATTTGGACGCTGCTTTTGACCAGTGTTGTTAAAAATACATTCTTAGAAGTATTTAAATACAAATACAAATACTTTGGCAAAGTAATTAAATGTAATTCAAATAAAATTTTTGAAAATGTATTTAATTCCAAATACAATTACATTAGTAATGCATTTAAAAGTATTTAAATACTTAGTTGGGATTATAAATTTAAGGATAGGAAAGTATAAACACTAAGATTAAAAAAACTGTTTATTTACATTTTCTTTCGGGAAAATAGTCAGTAGAGCATACAATCACTGTAATTTTATTTTCTGAAGAGGATATAACTTCGAAAATATTGTTTGTTAAAATGGCGGGCAGCTTAACACTTTCCATAATTCGCTTGTGTTCACAACTTGAGAGTTTAAAACGAACTGAAATTTGTTTTTCGCTTATCAAACAAATAAGTTCGGTCTAGGAATTTTGACCAATGTAATTTGAGTATTTGATACAGGTAGCTTGGCTATGGCTGAAAATGCCATCATCATTAATAAATAAAATCTAAGTAAATGTTAATTATTTCTTCCCACTGAAAAGAAAATTAAATGTTTGTTGACCTGTTAATCATTGAAGTTCACAGAATAACAGCTGAAAGTTTGGGGTGGCAGAAACTAGTCCCCAACCATTTCTTAATCTCTTAATGATAGTAAAAGTGGAAACATAGTTTGTATTACAAATATTTTTTCTCAGAAATAGATTTTTAGATAATGCAGAGAAAGTTCTCGGTCCCGACAATTCGGATCATCTGTCTACCTTCCTCGGCTTAGGATAAGTGGTATCGGTACTCACTCTATACCGCATTGCAAATTCTCCGTAACCCATAAAAATATTTAAATTTAATTACAAACATTTAAAATTTCGGGGACAATTGTAATTAAATTACATTTGAATTACAAAAAAATTAATGTATTTAATTACGTATTTAAATACAGCCCATGTATTTCAAATACATTTTTAAATACATGTATTTAAATACTTTATTACACTGCTTTTGACAGTTGTGTCAGCGAGGTTGTCACCGTCTGTGTCGTTGTTTTTTGTCGTCCTATTTTCCAATATCTTTCTCCAATACGCTATCTAAATTGCTCTTTTTCTGAGGAGGATGGCTATGGTCTTTTAGTAATAGAAAATTACCATTTTTTTTCTTTAAAGAGACATTGCAAAAAATGACTTTTTGAGCATTTATGATACCTGAAATTGATAAAATAAAAAAAAATTTTTGTCTACTTTGCGTTCTTACTTAGATCAGTACAAGTATCGTCTACGTAGTTCATAATTAAGTATAGTTTATTAGGCAAAACGATAGATACTATGATAATTATATTAAAAAGTGTGATTTACATTTTAAGGAATGGTTTTTACAATATATTATGTACAATGTCTTATTTCAGTTCATGTAGAATTTTGCAACGACGCATTTGCATTTTTTTGTATGAAATGGAGCGCCAATTCAGAGTTTCTGGTGGATTTCTTTAGCTCAAAATTTGTCGCCGGGATTTAATTTAACACAGAATTCTTTTCTTGTACAAAAATTTTCAATTTGTGCTTTATTGCACTCCAAAATATTCAAATGCACTGTTACAAAATTCTACTACAAACTGTGATATGCAATGTGTCCGTTTTTAGAGGTCCACCATGGAGATCTCGGTTATTATAAGAGATACGAGGTCGGTTAAATTAGGGCAAAGTTGTACATTTTTTGATTTAATTTAGAAAAAAATATGTAATTATAAAGAAACCATTCTGTTTATTACTTTTCTGAAAAATTCAATTTCCAATTTTGAGTACAGGCGTTCGTTTGATGAGCACCGCCTTCAGACGTTCTCAGAAAAGTTCAAAAGCGCAGTATTCTTTATCCTTCCACACACTTTTCTTTTTGTATAATAATCATCTTATGACTTTGAGAATAAGGAAACAATTTTAAAGAAGGCTATATTTCCTTTATGGTTTTTAAATAAAACAAAGTTTAAAAAACCCGACACACCAAACCTTTATTTAAAAACACTACGCGTTTCAACCACAAAGTGGTCATCCTCAGGTGAGAATTCTTACTGCACTGATATTGCACGTACACTGGATTTATAACAACTCTCCCCTTTACTAAGATTTTTGTTTACTTTTGTTGGCGAAAATCTGTGGAACGACTGCAGCACTTTAGAGGAATGTCTTTTTCAGTGAAGGTTTTGGTTCTATCCTTTTTCTTTCATCATCAATCTCGGTTAACTCGAAAGTTGAAGGTGGTCTAGATTTTCTAACGAGGGACTGGTTAAATATTCTTACGCAACAATTTTTCTTATAGTCGTCGTCTCCCGAAAAGTTAGATCTCAATAGCTTGAGGAGTTTATATTTGAAGCAACACTTCCAAATGATATACCCAATTACTGCGGATCTCAACGCGAAGCCGATGTAAGTGAAGATGGACAAATTCTTTTGTACGAAGTTTTCATTCAGCATATTATTGAGTGTTTGTTCGTAAGTTTGAATTTATTGGGCGGCGATGTTAATGTCATCCAAAGGAATATTACCTATATTAATTGGTTATAATTCCGGCATATTATCGTGGTATGGTAGTTTGTCGCAACAGTTCGTTGAAATATCTGGTAGATGGATTTCGCTTGATTTGTTTGATGTCTCTTTTGCTTCCGCATGAAGATTGACGTTTCCGATATACGCTGAACATTTTGGGGTGATGCGAATTAATGAGTTGGTGTTGATTGCAAAGGTTTTGGTTAACTGGTTGCAGGTACTGGTTATTGATGTTGTTTCTGCTAGTACAACGAGCCAATTATTGTTACCAAGTGGTTGAATAACAAATTCTTGAAGTGGAAAGCTTGTAATTTGTCAATTTTCAGTGAGTTCTTTTCTTCCTGTTGCTAGTTGAGCTTCACAGATGCTTGTGGGATAGACGGTATTGGCGGTTATCGAGGTACTCTTTCATCAGTGCTAATTTTCTTCTATCTTACATTGAGATCATTGGTCGCAATAAACTTTCTATTATCATCCGATAAAATGAGGTATTTGGTAGATGTTAGAATCGCGGTATGAAGTTTGGTTCGATTATAAAGGGTAGGTAACGGTACAGCTATCACAAATATTATTCTCGTATTAACTTGGATTGTTTTGTTATTGTTATTTTTAAAATTTTTAATAATTGTGGTAGATTTTGTTGGTTGGGTAGCAAAGGAAGTACTCGATAACTAATAAATTTTAGTTCTTCGATCAATTCTCTAGGTTTTAAAATAGACGTGTGAAAAATATCGGCTTGAATAAAAGTGATGCTATCAATTAAGTCTTTTAGTTCATTATTATTTATGGTGAAACCTTCAATTACTTCACTGTAAACATTTAAAATTTGGATTGTTGTTTTTGATCGTGCAAAATTATCTTGCATACTTTGAAATTGTTTATTTATTTTGTTGATATTTTTGTTAAAGTTTTTTCATCAATCTTTAGTTTAAATAGTGTATTATTAAAAGCACGGAGAGTTGAACTTGTAGTGTGAAGTTGATCTTTAAGTAATTTTGTTAATTTGGTATCATCTTTTTCTAACTTTGAAATTACTGTATCATAATATTTACCATCTTCGGCGTCAAGAGTCCCTGTTATTGATTTAAATATAGAACCTAGACCATCAATTAAACCACGTTTTGTGTTAATGTTCGAGTTTTCGGGGTTTATAATTTAGTTGGGCTATAATTCAATTTATCGAACTTATCCTCTATTTGTTTAATTAAAATATTTAGTGAATGCCTACTTCCTAATAAACTATTTTTAACGTTTCGTGTATAAAATGTTTTAGTTAGAATTAATAGTTTTTAAATCTAAGTTATTTCAAATTTGCTTATGTTTAATATAACTATCGTAAAGAGGTTTCCAGTCTTTGTAGTTTAAGATTCTCCAAGTTTCGTCAGATAATTTCATCGTTCTTTCTGGGTGTAGGTATAGTCCATTGAACGACTTTATTGGGACGCTTTCTAACGATATTGTTACTTTGACCTAGATGGACCTGGAACAAATTGATGTTCTTTATTATTTATTCCATAATGTAGTCTTAATCTATTTTTATTTACAAGAGTGGTTTTGTTATCATTTAATTGTAAGCTATAGTTTTTATCGTTATGTACTTTTAGTATTTTGTAAGGTCCTAAGTACCTTGGATCTAATTGATTGCGTGTATGAGTACTTTTTTACCATACCATGTCTCTTAGCAAAATTTTACTGTTTACCGACATTTTTATCGTGTCTTATTTTAGCTAAGTTTTTAGTTGTATCTAGGTTAATAGTTGCTTTTTTGTATAAGTAATCAGTTTTAGCTTTTAAGTCTTTTATATATCCGTCGGTAGTATTAAATTTAAGGACTTAAGGACGTAAGCACTTACTAGTGTGTGACCGAAAACTAGTTGATGGGGAGGTGAACCAATAGATTACATGATTAATAGGTATTACATGAATCTAATTGTCACTTTTAATATTAGTCGTGTATCATCTTAAGGTATCTTTTAAGGTGCTGTGGAAACGTTCTAATGAAGCATTAGACTGTGGGTGATCGACTACACTAAATGTGTGATCTTATTTTAACATCGTTTTTAAATCTTTTAGAATTTGAGTTACAAATTCAGTCCTTTGATCAGAATGAATGCGTTTTTGAATACTAAAGTGTTGGCAAAAGTAAATCAATTTTTGAGCTATTTCTTTTCCACTTTTGTTTTCTAAAGAGTAAGCTTGTACAAATTTTGAAAATTTATCTTGTACCGTAAGACAATGTTGAGATCTTATTTCGACAAGGTCGGGATCTTATTTCGACAAGGTCGAGATCTTATTTCGACAAGGTCAATATTGATTCTTTTGAACGGTTTATTGGAAGTTGCTGTAATTGTCATCGGTGTATCGAAATTTCTGCGGTGGGTTTTGTTTCTTTGACAAAGTTCACACGAGTTAATATGAGATTTTACGTCATTTGATATATTAGGCCAAGTGTTACAATAATATCCTTACATAAAATAAATTTTGTTGGAAACTGTTGGAAAATAAATGATACTAGTTTCTTAAGTTTAATTTCGTTAAAGTCTCGTTGAGCATCGTTGTCACTTATTGAGATGTGAAAGGTCTGTTCTGAGTATAAATGTGGAATTATTTGTAGATTGGAATTATATACACTTAATATGTTAGTATGTTAGTAAACATGAATTCTCCATTGATGTGTATTTTGTAATGAACAAGAAATATTTTACGTTAGAATTAGTTTGTTCTTTTATATTTAATTTATTGTTCTGTTTTGGTTCAGCTAAAAATTGTAAAGGTTCATCAATCGTTTTTATAATTTCATTCATGTAAGGGGTGTTGGAAGATAAGTCAGATGGTACAAACAAAATTATATTTTTATATTTCTTTAAAAAATAGTGAAATCTAGTTAATCTAAAAATCATGGTTTTATTTTTTCTCCCTCTGTTTTGTTATGAAGCATGGGTTTGCTTTCTACGCCTCCCTAAAACAATTTTTATTTTTATGTTTATGTACTTACGTTTTTACTGAAACACTTCCTCTTCAGCACCATCTGTGCTACCTCATCGAGGCTTTCCTGCCACGGATTTTTTATCGGCCAATTACGCCAACCTACTCACGTGAACTATTTTTTTGCGATCCAGTTTGTAACTCATAATTTACGCCCTCTATCTTTTGAACAACCGTATATGGCTCGAACCATCTCTGTATGAGTTGTAAAAAGCCCAGTGGTTTTTTAAAATCCTCCTCTTTTTCGGACTGGCAATCAGGACATCCTTTTACGAATTTCGCTACGTTCTTTTTCAGATAAGTCCAATAATACTTCTCCTGTATTTTATGCAAAGTTTTGGCAACTCCCAAATGTCTGCTAAGAACGCTGCTATGATTGTTGTATAAAATTTATCCCTATCAACAATCTCGGTATAACCAATAAGTTTTCAAGCCCCTTAGTCCCCGCATTGTGTTGTATATAATATGCCATCCCTCAGCCTGCTCGATCTCCGTTGGGTTTTTCGATATATTTTATATTTACTTTCCACTTTTCATCTTCATGCGGATGTTCTCTGATCTCAGCATTTGTGTTCACAAGATACGTCATGATTTCTTCCACTTTGCATTCAACTTTTGTGGTTCCGGTTAATACCGGATTTCTAGACAGACAAGCAGCATCTTGGTGTTCTGTGCCGCTCCGGTGGAATAATGTATAATTAAACTCGCTTAATTTGATTGCCCATCGTGACACTTTGCCAGTTGGGTCCTTGATGGTCTTCAACTATTTTATCGCAGTGTGATCAGTGACTATTCTCACGTGACGTCCGTATACCAAGTGTCTTAAGTACGTCAACGCCCAGACAAACCCCAAACATTGCAACTCCGTTATTGCCAAATTTCGTTCAATTTTTGTTACACTTCTACTGATATACGCTACCGGATGTATCCGCAGGTGGTCCCTCTCCTGTAGCAACACAGCACACAATCCTTTTAAACTTGCATCCACTCGGAGTTTACAGTTCTTATTGGGGAGTTGTTATCATTTTCTCTTTTAATGTCTTGAACACCATCTCCTCTTCGCGGCCTCAGTTCCATTTTCTGTCTTTTTTGGTTGCTTCGTGCAAAGGACGACTTATTATCGAGTAATTTTTTATAAATATGCGTTAATAGTTACACATTCCTTTGAATGTTTTTAACGTTGCGTGGCGTTGGAAATTTTACAATTTCTTAAATCTTCTTTTCGTCTACTTTTATTCCCTTAACCTCTTCTTTAAATTCCAACATCTCTACTTTTTGCTTCTTGCACACGCATTTGTCTGGCTGTAGTGTTAATTTCGCATCCCTGATCCGTTGAAGGACTTTTTGCAACTTTTGCAAGTGCCCTACCGTTTTCGAAAATATAATGATGTCGTCTAGATATATCAAGATTTCTTTCCACTTCATATCAGGTCTGGCCTGGTCTGGTCCTTCTCTGAAATCTTCGCGTCGCTTCCGTGTTAATTTTCATCTCTCTTGGGGTCAGTTTCTCTAATTGTATGCAAGGTGCATCTTGCCAACATTTCCTCTGCTTCTGGCTCCAACTACTCCTAAGTAACAAGTGATCAATAATTGTTCTGGTCGTGGTTTACTGTGGTTTTCTCTTTTTAGCATGAACGTAGGTTGCGTTATAAGTTCATATGGTTTGCTGTCAACTATTTAAATGTTTTTTTTTGCATTTAGGAGTTTTTGATAAAAATCACATTGGAAATCATAATAATTGTATGCAGACGTTCAACAATTTACTCTGCAAGCTCAGTTGAACGTGTAAATTTTTGGTCTGACACTGACAGCACTGACAGCTGTCATCTCTCATTGTTTTGTAATGTTAACAGAGACATACGTTTTTTGTGACAGTTGCCACACATAGGCGATCTGACCAGAACAATTATTGAACACTTGTTCTTTTAAAAATGTTTCTCTGGGACGTTTGACTTCGACATCACTTGCGAAGTCTTGCCGTCTTCCTTTAACACATTTATTATCAACCCTCTTCGTACAAGAAATCTCTCATTTCTAACAATTTTGAAATTCTCAAATTTTTCCGGTATTTTACTCGATATTGTTACTACTCTAAGTGGCGTCCTAGAGTTAAACACATCACTAGCTAGGACGTCATCTGGACGCTCTTTTGATGCCATCTTTACTCGTTTGGGTTATTTTCCTGAGACGATCTCTCATACCTTGGTTTACTCCTACATTCTCTTGCCATATGTCCAAACTTCTCGCATCAATAACACCTTATGCCTTACTTATTTGTCCTCCCTTGTCTCGAGTGGCATGACGCTATAAAGTGGTCCGGTTTACCATAATAAAAGCACTTTGGTATGCCATCTGTAGTCCTAGTAGATGAAAGATTTTTTTTCGAGTCTGCATTTTTTGCAACGTTGCATTTTGTCCTGGTTTTCTCCCGAACCTCTGCGGTTTTGATATGACGCAAAATATGAATCGCTTTCAACCGCCAGATTATTCATTAGCGTCATTCTCCTGGCGTCACTGATTTTGAAAACTAAGTTCAGTACGTCCATCTTTGTCATATTCGGTGTATTAGACATTCTAAACGTTTCCGCTAGCGATGAAAGTAACCCTCTCTCAAAATAACTTAAGAACATTCCAATGCTCATGTTCGGTTCAAAGTCCTGTTGTAAAGCCAATAACCCGTAGTAATACAACTTAATGTTCTCATTGATCCCATGTCTTCTCGTTTAGAAGCGAACCTTGGATCTCTGTTTCGAATTGTCTCCCCCAAACTTTTTAAAAAAAACAGTTGTCATTTTCTTCCATGTCTTCTCTTGATTTGTCGCATTTCCCACGTGGTCGTTGTACCACGTCATCGCCGTTTTCTCTAGAAATATTGGCAAATACGAAATTTTTAGCTTATCATCCTAGGAGTTGGTCAGTGCTATCCTGTTATAGCTCTCCACAAAGGCCGCTAGGTCCGAACTCGCTGGACTAAATGTATGTGTTGCTAAAATTTTGATACCGCTGGGGTTTTCACTGCGTTAAGAGCTTCTCGGAGCCTCGTGTCGGCCATCGTGTCTTTTCCTTCTTTCGTATTTGCATGTATTTGCGTCACCTTCTTTTGTCGACTTACCAGTTTCGACACAATCGACCAGGTTGACTGTTACTAACTGAAAATTGCTGTTTTCGTCACTTTCGTCACTAGGAACCTCTTACTTCCATTATTCGAAATCTCGTCCACTTTTCCGTGCTTCTGTTTTACAATCCGTCTCAATTCCTGAAAGGACTTTTCTGACACGTATTTCACTTCTATCCTTACTAGGGTACTTCCTTGCTTGTGCCTACTTCCGTACTTCTATATGTTGGTTTAAATTTACGATACTCTTTTTCTTTTTTGCTCTCTTTTTGCCTCCTCAAATACCCTTTTCTTCCCGATATTCATCTGTGTTTCTCTACCAAGCCACTTATTTTGACACCCAAATTTTGACATAATTTAAAATTGTGATTATCAGTGAAGTAAATACGACGATTTACTTCCTGGACATTTTAGGGGCGCCTTCACCATATGTCACGGGCCCAAGCTCGTGGTAGGGATTAAGATAAACGGCCAAGTAGAAAAATATATTTATTGCCTACGACTACATACTGTACTAGGTACTTTCAAGATGCACGTCAAACGGTCATCTGCTGTTCCTGTAATCCTAATTAAGGGTAAGGCACAGGTCACACTCTCACTCCGAAATCTGGACACCCTGAAGTTACTCCAGTAAAACCTTAATTCGACTCTCTCCCGTTTCTCGTATTCCGTCAGTTTTATTGAGCTCCGATAGGCTGACTTTACTAAAAACGGCCGTCATCATTCTTTATGGAAGTTACCATCAGCAAAACCGATCTCTCGAAACTCAACTAATTACGTAATATCAGGAGGTTGACCCCTTTTGTGACAATTTTCTATTAATTAAAAATAGGCAGAAAGGATAAAAAATAGATTAGTATACAGGGTGTCCCATTGAAAAAGGGCACCCTCCTCGTAACTTTTTTATTTATTAATCAATTCAAACAAAATTTAAATTGCACCTGTTACAACCAAAGGTCCATATTTTGGTGATACAAGTTTTTTTTAAGCTTATCGTTTCTGAAATAAGCACTTAAAAATTAAGAAAAAAGATGTAAAATCGTTAAAATGCATATTATTAGAAGAAGGAAGGTTACATTAATGTATTAGCAAATTTAGCAAATTTGATTTTAACAAAAGTAATGTACATTCCTTAAAATCTTTTTTTAAAAATCGTGAAAAAATGTTTTTTCTTGAGTGAAATATGATCATCCATGGAGCGGTGTTGTGAGATTGTAAACAGCTACCTGTGAATTCAAAACTGTCACATTGACATTGATATCCGAAAAATTGACTTGAGATAATTTCACTGTGCAGTGAACGTTGAACAAAAACCAAAAATGTTATCTAATCAAGAAAAGCGAGAAATCATTTTGGTCTACGGTGAAAGCGGCAGAAGTTTACAATTTACAACTCGAGTCCTGCAAGAGCGCTTTCTACAGGTCCGTTATTCCTTGAAAAAGGTCCGCAAAATTATTAGATTATTTGAAGACACCAGCTCAGTTGTTAAACCTAAACGTGTCTATTTTCCTGTGCGACACAATGACGCTTTGGTGCATGTTGTGAGAAATGCGGTAGAAGAAGATCCTAGTGTTAGCACCAGGATAATAGTACGACAACATAATATTAGCAAGAGTTCGGTCCAAAGAATTTTAAAATCAAATAAATTTCATCCATATAAAATATCCACGATGGATGCGACAAGTAGACCATCAAAGAGTATGGTCTCTGAATGTTTGGGGCGGCATTCTTGGACAATTTGTTATCGGCACATTCTTTTTTGATGGCCATTTGAATGGAGAGATGTATCTCAATTTTTTGAGGAGAAGTTTGATGGACCTACTAGAAAATGTCCCTTTAAACATAATAGGGCAACTTATATTCATGCACGATGGAGTTCCTCTCCATTTTGCAAGACGGGTTCGGCGCCACTTAGACCGACACCTACCGGAAAGGTGGATAGGACGTGGAGGATCCTTGCACTGGCCAGCGCGCTCTCCTGACTTGACACCATGTGATTTTTTTCTCTGGGGTGTGGTTAAAGAAAAAGTTTATAAAACGGCACCCACAACTGTAGACGACATGAAGGACCGAATCAGAGCTGCTTTTGCTGAGATAACACCCGAAATCCTCATACGAGTGAAACGAAGTTTTAGAGACCGATTGTTGCTCTGCTTGCAAGCAATTGGCAATGCGTTTGAACATTGAATGGGTAAGCATTAGTTCCACGTAGAAAATGCTTTATTATTACCTATTTTTCAGAAAAATTCGTAATTCTTCTAAAGAATATAACTCGAGACAGTTTTTTATGGTTGCACGCAGTTTTTTGTTTTTAACACGACTTTCTTGTTGCTGGTTGCTGCTATTTATTATTGTTGTTTTACCAATACATTTTTTCGGTAATGCTTTTAATTTTTGTGGTTTATTTAAACGTTACCTCGAACATTTTCGAACTTTATATAAAATTAGGCTTATTTAGGTTCAAACCTGCTCAAACAACGCCAATGCTTTTATTATTGTATAATAATTTAAGTCCCTCTAAACATGTGATATAAAATATTAATTAATGCCTAGGTTGTACACGGTGCCACTGAACTTGGAGGTAACTGTCTTCAGCCAGCTTCAACTAATACAAACACCTATTTTTCAGTATCCCTTTTGTTTTCCTTCATCGGCACAGTTAAATAAATTATTTCAATCTTTCTTGTATCGCACTCAGTGCTTTCAAATAATCTAACAACTCTGCGGACCTTTTTCAAGGAGTAACGGAACTCGGGAAAGCACTCTTGAAGGACTCGGGTTGTTGTTGTAAATTTCACCCGCTTTCACCGTAGACTAAAATGATTTCTCGCTTTTCTTGATTGGATATTTTTCGACATTTTTATGTCAAAGTGACAGTTTTAAATTCACAGGTACTTAACAGGTAGCTAATTTACAATCAATCTCACAACACCGCTTTATGGATGACGATATTTCACTCAAAAAGAAACATTTTTTTGCGATTTTAAAAAAAAGGTTTTAAAGAATCTGCATTACTTCTGTTTAAACGAAGTTTGCTAATACGTTAATGTAAACTTGCTTCTTCTAATAATATGCAGTTAAACAGTTTTCCAATTTTTTTTCTTAATTTTAAATTAATTATTTCATAAATGATACGTTCAAAAAAAACTTGTAGCGCTAAAATGTGGACCTTTGGTTCTGAAAGGTGTAATTTAAATTTTGTTTAAATTCATTAATAAATAAAAAAGTTATGAGGGGGGTGCCCTTTTCGGTGGGACACCCTGTAGATATTTGGGAAATGTTCACTTTATTTAAAAAAAAGTATTCATCCAGCTACCAGATTGTGGATCATCTACAGGCATATTAACACTACTAGAGTAAAACCGATCGAAATTAGGGTTTTCTGGTTATACCAAACAACGTAAAAAAGATCCAATTCTCCATATGCTGCAATGTAAAAGAGGATCAATTTTTGAAATTCAACATTTCCAAAACCAGACGGTCGATCTGATTTATTTTTGCACCATTAGATGTGGAATTTTTTAAGCAACTCTTAACAAAATAAATTTAGGCACTAACTACCTTAAAGTGACAAAATGGAAAAAAATGCTTGCTCTTCCATTATTTATTGAAATTAAATGACTTTTTATATCAAGTACATCCGCGACTTGAGAATTTTTTACTCCGCCAATTCTCTGCTTCGCCGAACAAATATTCCCGAAATTTGAAAATAAAAGACGCTGTTGTCTACATCGCACTTATTGACGACCCATAAGTGAAAAAAATTTTTTTTGCTTGATACCAAGTTTTTGAAAATATGTTAAGTAAGTAGTTTTTGAAGTACAGGGGTAGGTAGTCATTTACATTGGAACTCCTAAAAAAGATTTTGCTCCGAACGGCAAATTAAATGATTTAAACATCAAGAACGTTGATCCATTATAAATAATGATATAAAATAATTATGAAAACCAGATACATCCACCCAGTTTTCGGTTGCAGCATTTCCGGGTCACATTTTTTGTGTTTTTCTAATTTTTTGCTCTCTTAACACTACTTTTTTTATTGCTTAAATCGAGTAATTAAGAGTAGTCAATTGCGAATAAAAAAGGTATAACCTTCTACACCGCTAAAATGCACTATTTAATAGTTATTTTAATTTAAACAGAGGCTTACACTTGACCAAAATCAAAAAAGTATAAATTTTGAGCAGACGATATCCGTAGCAACGAAAGAGCATCTGCACTCAGAGCGCTGTCAAGTCCTGTCAGGCACTTGTCAACTTTAACTTTGAACAATTTGGGGCTCTAAATCTAAAATATTTAACAAAAGGGTTTAGTTTAGTCTCTTAACCTAACCTACAATCAATTTAAACTATTCTAGTAGCATTTTTGATTGATTAATTAATCGAAAATTCACAAAGAAAGTAATTAGTAGTTACCTAGTTTTATTTTTGAAAAAAAGATATTTAATCGAGATTAAACATTCTGGCGGGACTCAAGCGAAGAGTGAATTAATTGGGTTGTTGTTGCGTCCTCTTCGTTTCGTCTTATTGATGGTACTTAAGAACTTGTGTTGTGATCACCCTCGTCATTAGGGACTGGTGGAGTATTTTCATGTAGGTCTTTGAAGGGTTTCCTGTAGGGTTTTCTGGTATGCCTCTGGCCTCTGCTAGAAGTTTAGTTACATGAGCATATGAGTTAGCTTATGTAAGTTGCTGCGGCGGAATGTTCTGGACGGTCGAGAATAACCAACTTTTTGGCAATAATTTGGTTATTGTCGGCATCTTTAGTTTTTTTTTTTGTCTGGTGGTACTTTGTTTCTGCCTAATATGTGATCAAGTTTTCTACTGTGCTTACATGACGTAGTTTTCGACCTATGTCAACTGCTTGAGTCATTAGTCGAGGACTGGACGATGTAATTTCTTCAATAATCAATTTGGAAAGTTTTACTACTTCTTCTTCGTATGAACGTATCGTCCTAATGATTTTTGAGGATTTTCCGTCGGGTTGGTTAATGCTACCCGAGAAAATTTGAACAAAGTTTGTTTCTTGACTTAAAGATTGTTTTCAGTCTTTTGGAGACCCACTTCATTTGCTTCCAATGTTTCGTCAATGGGCGGTGAGTCGAAGGTTGGATCCGCTATCTTTTGATTTTTTTCACTTGGTGGGAAATTCAGTGTCGATCACGACTGGTGTTGGAGTTGGTGTAACATCGTATTCGTCGCACAATTGTTTCAATTGAAATTTTGTAGCTTCTGCGGTTACTGAAGCTGTGATGTTTGTTTGCAGAATCTCGCACTTCTCGTATAATTGTAATTATATAATGTATAATTGGCTTCATTATGGCATCTTCATATTTGACTTCTACCACCCAGAAGACGTTATCAGTAAAGTACGAATCTGGGCCGCACTGGTAGACCAATAAATTTTATGCGAGTTCTTGCATTTAACTTCACTGTGTGGTAATCTTCTCTAGCATTAACTCATAACTGCTTCTTGGTTTTGATTTTTCGACCTCGGCAATTATTTATTTAATTACCCGATCTAAAATGTTCTTCAGCGGAGAGCAGCCTCACCCTCTGAATTCTGGCTTGGCACATCTGACAAGATTCGATTGTGGTTTCACAGGAATACTTGTTCACTTGTAGACAGGATATTGTCAGCGAAGAGCAGCCTCACTCTTCAAATCCTAGCTTGGTAAACTGACAATGTAGGGTTAGGGTAATTCGCGGAACACTGTTTACGGCAACGAAGACCTCACAACACTGGTTTTCACTAACTTGTTGTGCAACTGATGGCACGAGGATCGAAGAGATTCGGGTTGAACAGTTTGTTGGAGTTTTTTTTTTGATTGTCTGAACAGATTCGGGATTGAATCTTCTACGTTGTGTGCGGCTGGTGGCACAAGTATGAAGAGATTCTGTGTGAATCCTACATTGGTATTATTTTGAGATCAAACTTGACAGCTCTGTCCACATTATTATTAAAAGTTCTCTAAATAGTACCTTTTTAATAATGTTTAAATTAGTAGTATCGTAGTCCACTAAATAAACAAGCCATCTAAAGCAAAACTTATAAAAATAAGAGAACACCTGGAACCAATATTATTGAGGAGGAGCTAGTGCAGCGAGTTTAGTTTAGGCATCTGACATCCGATGTTGGACGAGTTACGTACTGCCTCTCGCTTCTGCGAACCTGTTACTTGTTTTTGAACATTTTGGCACTGAAACTTTTAGGACAAATTATTTATTTTGCTTCTATTTTATTTTGATTTCACAGACTTTAGCAATAAACGTTTTACACAAAATTATCTTTGATTCTTTCCGATTTTGTACTTTTTGTATTTACCGCATGAAAATTTTGTTTAGTACGTATTTTGGACTAAAATATTTTATACAATGTGGTTTTTACTTTGAATTTTTTGTCTCTCGATAGTTACGTGTCGCCAGTGGCGCAGTTCTTTCATTACTGCCTAAGATTTTAAAGCAATAAATTTATAAAAATAGTTGTAACTAGCAGTTGCCCGCGGCTTCGCACGCATGTCCACCACTATTTCGAAAAGCTAATAAGACAAACAAGAAATAATAGGAACACATAATTTTATTATTCGTATGAACTATATTTTATTGCTTCTTTTTTGGTGTATACAGCACAATGTGGAAGCTTTAACTGGAATAAAATTGATAACTTGGATATTGGCGTTTTTTGTAAAAATCTACTGTTTTGCGCATATGGGTATTGTTCATATGCTCTCTGAAAATGCACAGTCATTTCTAACTTTTTTGTATGTGAAATGACATATCGTTTAAAAGATCGCTTTCGAAGCAGTAGAATTTACTACCTATTTTCTAAATATGTATTTTTAGAGATGAAAACCTAACACCAGTGATATAAATTCTTAGGTAATATTCAAATTATTAATTTTATTTCAGTTAAAGGTTAAGGTTAAGCTAATTAAGAACCTCTTTATATACCACATTTGTGGTACGGCCCTCGTGTGCTAAAATCACCAAACTGTTTGTGTTACTCACTCTTGAACAGGCTACATAAAACTGTTCATGAGAAAAACAATCCTCCCTAAGGTCTACTCCGGCCATTCTTAATGACTGTCCTTGTGCTTTCTTAATAGTCATTGCAAAGCAAACTTTTAGGGGAAACTGCAGTCTCTTGAACTCAATGGGGTATTCTGATGGTAATAAAGGTATTCGTGGTATGAATACTGTTTCCCCTTGAGCACATCCGGTGATTACTTTTGCCTCTAAAACATTTTTATGAAGAGCCGTTATTTGCAGTCTGGTCCCATTGCATAATTTTGGAGATTTTAAGTTCCTCAACAACATAACTGGTGCACCTACTTTAAGAGTTAAAATATGAGGGGGTAGGCCCGTTGGGTTAAGGGTGTTTAAAAACTCGACGGGATAATTTACTGCATCATCAACCTGTATTACTGAATCAACAGATTTGTAATAGATTATCATTAATATCAGCCGCTTTATCATTTTTTGGTGTCAAAATAGCCCGCTCACATAACCAGTCTATGGTTTTCGTCTTGATATTGGCGATCTCGGGGTAAACTTTGGTGGTGAGCTCTGTAAGAGATTCTACTACTGTGGCCAGAGTTGGTGATATAATGAGTTTACTATCCACTCACAAGATAGGATAGGATATAGGATAATCTCCATCTCCCATTTGAAGCAAAGTCTGTGCAAACTGAACAGCGCTAGCATCACCTTTTAAGAGCACTCTCATATTTGTTTTAAGAGCGAGCTTCTGAATATGAGGCCACAAATATGACGACTTTAAACACGACTTTACTTCATCGGCTCGAGTTCTCTTCGGTACGACGGGTAAGGTTTGTCGAAAGTCTCCCGCTAAGAGAACTGTAACGCCACCCATTAAGCTATTATTTTCTCTTATATCTCTCAAAGTTTTGCTTAGAGCCTCAATGCCTTCTTTATGGGCCATAGTACATTCATCCCATACAATAAGTTTTGTTTCTTTCAAAATCTGTGCCATGTTACTCTGCTTTGAAATGTTGCATAGAGGTGTCTCTACATGCATCAAATTCAAGGGCAATTTGAAAGCAGAATGGGCTGTCTTCCCGCCATCCAGCAACGTAGCTGCAATACCAGAAGAGGCAACTGCCAAAGCTATTCCACGATTTTTACGTACATTGGCTAATAATATGTTTAAAAGAAATGTTTTACTTGTGCCTCCAGGAGCTAAAAATAAATATTTGACCAGTGCCATCTTCTACACCATCTAAAACATGTTTGTAAATTTCAAATTGTTCTTTTGTTAACGATTTTTCTCTGTCGGATACTACTTCTGCCAATAAACGCGTGTCATAGGTTATCTCTTTAACGTAGTGTCTATTTTGTATGACGTCATCTCGTCTTAAATGCTGCGGTAAACCATAATAGTCTCAATAATGTCTTCCTAAAGATAAGACCATATCCTCAATACTAATGAGACACTTGTTATAAACTTTATCTATTATAAAAAGAACATTATCTTGTAAGTCTGTTTACGCTTGATGTTCTCCGACAGACTATCTGCCACTATAACACACAACCAAAACAACAAAAATCAACAAAAAAACCTTAGGTTTTTTGTAAATGAAAATAATCTAGTATCCTTACCCCAAAGTAAACTCAAACAAAATAAAACTTATTCTTATAATAAACCACTACACACTATACTCAAACCGAGTACAAACCGAAAACACAGCTTATTAACTTTTTACTCAATAAACGAAGCTAAATTTATAACCATCAACCATGAAAGCCATTAACATACAACTGATTTCGAAAATGAAGATTTTTTATATTTAACCACTTTGGGGCTGGAACTTCCAGCAAGCTAAAAATACGCTTTTTTAATTTTAATCAAATGCTCAAATACTAAATTTTATTAACATAACTTTAAAAATTACGGATTCTAATGTTTAACTTTTTTAGGGGTGGAATTTCTAAAATTTTTTATTAAACACTTGTTTTTTATTTTATTCCGAAAATTCAAATACAAATTTTTATAAATATATTACAGTGCGACCTCAATAATCCGAACTAATTAAAACCAGGATGATCCGAATTAATAAATAATACGGATTACAGAAGCGGAACAATTTTATAATACAAAAAACAAAAATACATGTTTTTTAACTCAAAAAAATATCTAAGAAAAGAAAACTGAATTATTTTCTAAGGAAATTAGTAATTTTCGTTTGCTTAATTAATTTTTGATTAATTATGAAAGCAGTTTCTTTTAGTCTTTGGAGCACTAGAACATCGTGTAATGCAGTGTTAAGGTGGTATGTCTTCTTTTTGGAGGCATTTTCAATGCAGCTAAAATCAGTTCTTGCTTCTGGTAGCGAAAACAACTCACAGTGGACGAATGTATATGAAGTTCGGGGAACCACTTGTTTTGATTTTAATGTTTTTTACCAAGAATTTTTTACAAAACAAGACATCTGATTCATTCTAAACGCAGGTCCGAATTATCAAGTACTCTGAAATCCGGATTACAAAGTACACAATGCAATTAAAATGCTTGTCTGGTTTACTGAAGAATCCGATTTATTAAAGGTACAGATTATCGAGGTCGCACTGTATTACGAATTTTTATGTTTAATTTCCATTTAAGGTAAAATTTCCAAAATACTTGAAAAACGCTTTTTTTATTTTTAACCGAAGACAGAAATACTAATTTTTATTAATATACCTTAAAAAAAACGCATTTTTATATATAACCTTTTTAGGGGTAGAATTTCCAAAATTTCTATAACACTCATTTTTCATGTTTAAACGAAACCGCAAGTACCATTTTGCATAGATAAAAATTTAAAAAAAACGGATTTTTATACAAATTCTATCCCCTGTTTAACCCCCCTGTGAGCAGAATTACCAAAACAACTAAAAGACTACATTTTTCAACGAAAGCCTAAATACCAACTTTTGTGAATGTAAATTTAAAAATTACAGAATTTTATCTAAATCTTATTACTCCTTTTAAAACCCTTCGGGGTTGATTTCTGCAAAATCCAAAAACATGTGTTTCTTTATTTTTAAATAAATGCCCAAATAATAATTTTTAAATATAAAACTTTAATATAACTTTAAAAATGACGGATTTTTATTCAAATTTTAACACATCGTTTACTCTCTTTAAGGGTTAATTTTTCGAAACTTTTAAAACATGTCTTCCTTCATTATTAACCGAAAGCCCAAATACTAATTTTCATAGATATCAGGTAAAAAAATTACGGATTTTGATATTGAACTCTTTGGGGTGGGATTTCTAAAAATCATAAAACTTGTGTTTTTTTTTATTTTTCACTGATTGTCCAAATACCAATTTTTATAAATATAAGTTAAAAAATGACGGATTTTTACATTTAACCCCCTTAGGGGTGGAAATTCCAAATGTTCTTAAACAACGTTTTTCATCTTTAACTGGAAACTCAAATATTAACTGCATGGATACAAAGTAAAATTTACGGATTTTTATACAAATTCCAACCCCTGCTCAACCCTCTTGGGGTCGGTATTTTCAACTAAAACACGTGTTTTTTTCACTTTTCACTGAAAACCCAAATACCGACTTTAATCAATGTAAATTCAAATGTTATGAATTTTTATACAAATTTTAATACGTTAAGGGTTGATTTTTCGAAAATCCTGAAACAAGTTTTTTTTAATTTTTAACAAAAAGCCCAAATACTAATTTTCAAGGACATAAGTTCAATGGACGTTTAAAAATGTCGGATTCTCTAAACTCTAATTCTAAATTCAACTTCCCATTTAACCCCTTTAGGGGTTGATTTTCCATAAATCCTGAAACACGTCTTTCTTTATTTTTAACACAAAGCCCAAATACTAATTTTCAAAGATATAATTTAAAACATGACGGATTTTTATTCAAACTTAAATACACCCTATTTAACCCTCTTAGGGGGTGATATTCCAAAAATCCTTTCTAAGTACACCCCTACGTTACAATACTGTGAAAATTTCAGGTTTCTATCCTGAGCCATCTAGGCTGTGCGTTGATAGGTCAGTCAGGAAAAGCAATTTTATATATATAGATTAAAGAACGGTTAGCACAAGGCCAATAAAAAAAATACAGGAAGATAGAACATTAAATTCTCAATAATAGGAGATAAAAATAGTGCAAAAATTATATCTTAAACTATATTAAAAATAATTCAAAGTTTTACCAATTTGCACTCTGCACCATATTATTCAAAACGCTGCGAATACGGTTACACATACAAGAAAAATGTTCAGAAGAAAGTTGTAGAGAATTAAATTTTCCACAAAAAAGTTCGCGACACCGTATGATAATTAATAATTCTTTGCGATAATTTTTGGACAATGTCGCTTATTTATCAAAACGCTGCAAATACGATTCAAGATACAAAAAATTATAAAGAACGAGGTTGTAGAGAATAAGATTTTCTACAAAAAAGTCCGCGACACTATATTTTTCACTTTAACGGTTTGGGTATAAATTCACTTTTTCATACCATTGAATAGGGTACAATGCCCATCCATACTGGACCACCGGCAAAATGAAGGAAATCCGTCGCTTGAGCGGTTTTGAACGTCTTTAATGCCTAAACCGTTGAAGATAAAAATATGGTTTCCCTGACTTTTTTAAAAGAAATTTAATACTTTACAACTTTCTTCGAAATATTTTTCTTATATCTTTAACCATATTCGCAGCGTTTTGAAAAATTCGGGACAAAGCGCAAGTTTTTAAATTTTAAATAATTTTTTTTATTTTTTTCATGAAAAATGACTATAGGGGGTACCCACGCGCAAAAAATGATTTTTAGAACAGGATTTTCTAAGCAACTTTGGATCCTTTTAATGTCTTTGTTAAATTATTCCAAATGATGCTGAAGAGAGTGACACTGTGCTGCGGCTGACAGGAATTTTGTCTTGTTGCACAAATGTGTGAATTGAGCAGTGTCATTTTCGACAGTATTAACGTCGTCTTCTAATTTCTTGCGACTGTATTGAAGTTCCATCTTAAAGATTCCTCTTTTTACTCGAACGTGATCAAGGTGCTCTACGTACAATTCTGGGGCTAGGGTTTTTATTACGTAGCCATGTTTCCTTTTCAGAAAAGGCTGAGAAGTAGTCAAATAGTGACCAATAATTTGGATACTGTCATCTTCGTCTTCGTTTTTCTCTCTGGCACTTGTCTGTTAACCGTTGCAAGATTGGTTTGAACTTGAACTTTTTGTGGTTGGTCTGATTCTGTTTCTAACGGAAGGGGTATTAACTGGTGGATACTTCGTTTGATAGGGCGGTTATCTGCTTTTGTGATCGTCACGAGTTTCACATTGCCGTCAGGATCAGGATGTGTTTGAAGAATTTTTGCCAAGTGCCATTTTTTCGGATTTATTTCCTCTTCGTTAATAATGACAATGTCGCCAATGGTTGGATTGCCTTGTTGACTTTGCCACTTATATCGCTTTTGTAATCTGGTGAGATGTTCAGATGACCACGATTGCCAAAAATCTTTTGAACTAGTTTCCAATTTGAAGTTAAATTTGTTGTCAAGTCGAGGGCTAATAAATCTTCAGAACCCAACATTTCTCTTCGTATCAGAAAATCATTGTCGTGTATGTCGTTGCTCAGTGCACAGAGGGGTCGGGAATTTAAACAAGCTTCTATTTGACACAAAAGCGTGCTCACTTCTTCGAAGGTCAGGTTTGATTGACTGATGGTTCTTTTCAAGTGAAACTTCATTGATTTCTCACTGGCTTCTCATAATCCTTCAAAATGAGGGGCTGCGGGGAGAATAAAATGCCATTTTATCCTTATGGAAATAAGTTTGCTTTGCAACTTTTTGTCCTGAGTGATATTCATAATTTTATTTTGTAGAATGTTGTTTGCTCCTACAAAATTTCTGCCATTGTCACTGTATAAGTCTGTACAGTGACCACGTCTGGCGATGAAACGTCTGAATGCTGCCAAGAAGGCTTCGGTTGTCATGTCACTCACTGCTTCCATGTGAATTGCTTTCGTTGCAAGGCAAACGATGTCTGCGATGTATTCTTTGTTCAATTTATGCTCCCGTCTCTTGGTGGTTCGGAGAGCAATTGGTCCTGCATAGTCCACTCCGGTGTGGGTGAACGGTGGTGAGGGGTTGACTCGTGGAGCTGGTAATTCTCCCATTAGCTGACTTCTTGTCTGTGCTTTGTAACGAACACAAGTCGGACATCTGTGGATTTGGCTTTAACTGTCTTTTTGCTATTTATGATCCAATATTTTTGACGTGTGACTGATAGAGTGAGTTGAGTGCCGCCATGGAGCGACTGTTTGTGACCGTCTCTGATGATTAAAGTCGCGAGATGACTTCCGCTGGATAAGATGATAGGGTGTTTCTTGTCATAGTACAGATGAGTGTTTCTGAGTCTGCTTCCTACGCGTAGGATTCCATGTTTGTTCAAAAATGGATTCAGATTGATTATTTTGCTGTCGTGTAGTTTCTTGTCATCCCTGACCTTGCCTATATCCTTGGTCAGTGTGTCCCGCTGCGTCATCGTAACTACTTTCATTGTGGTGTAATTCAACTTCTCGATTTTGAGAGCTCTAGTGTTTGCATTGGATTTCTGACATTTTCCAATGAATCTGTGGCAGTAGGACAATACCCGAATCATCCGCGTATTGGACGAAGATCGGTCAATTGTTTCTCAGTTTTTTGGCTTAACGACTGTGTAGGCACTTAATTTTTTCTGTTTTCCTAGTTGGAATTTCTTCGAGCTTTGAGGGCCATGGGGCTTTGTTTTAAAGCCACGACGGTCCTTCCCAGCAAATTTTTGATTTTTTTATTTTGGAGGGGAGTGTTTCTCTGGAGATGAGGTCTGCAGGGTTGTCTAGGTGTTGACGTGTTGCTAATGTTATGCGGGTAGACGTTTTTGATTTCACTAACTCTGTTAGCGACAAATGTTTTCCATTTTTCAGGATCTCGTTTGATCCACGCGACAGTGATCATTAAAATTAACCAAGCGAATTCATTTACCTTGTCAATATTCAAGGCTTTTTTTGCTTTGTCCATTAATTGTGCCAGTAGGAGTGCTGCACAAAGTTCTAGACGTGGCAATGTCGTTTTGGCTCTAGCAGGCGCAACCTTAGATTTGGCCACTAGTAACGTAGTGCTGACGACGTTGTTTTCGGAAAGGGTTCGAACGTAAATCCCAGCGCCGTATGCTTTTTCTGATGTATCGCAAAACCCGTGGAGTTCAATTGTCTCGCTTGTTCCGGATGTATATTGAATCCATCTGGAAAATGTTATGGTGCCCAGTAAACGCCGAGTGCTTTCTTAACTTCATCATTCGTAATTTCTGAAGATGTGTAATAACTTCTGTTTGTTGCTGGGCCATTTTCTTAAGTTGAATCCTCCTGATTTTAACATGGCAACAATTTTGGCTTGAGTTTAAAGCGCGTCTTCAATCAATCGTGCTCCTGACATAAGGTCATCACCGTAGAAATCTTGCATCGCAATTGAGGATGCAAAGGGAAAGTTCTCGTCTTGGGCCAATATTTGTAACACTTTCATTGCTAGATACGGTGCAGACGCTGTACCGCAAGTAACTGTATTTAAGGCGTATTCTTCCATTGGTTCGTTTGGATTAAATCTGAAAAAGATGCGGGGTGATAGTTTTGCTCTTCTTTATCTAAATTAATTTAGCGGAACATTTTTTCAATATCTGCTGTAAACACAACAGGATGTTTTCTCCATCGAAGCAAGATATCTGTTAATTCTTGTTGCAACCTTGCACCGGAGTGCATTGTTTCGTTCAGACTTGTCCGATTTGAAGTTGTTGATGATGTATCAAATACTACATTAATTTGGTTGTAGTGCTTGATTCGCGAATAACGGGTTGATGAGGAATGTAGTAATGTCCCTCTTCTTCGTGACTTCGAGACACTCGTTTCATGTGTCCGAGGTCAGCATACTCTTTCATGAATGAATTGTATTGATCACGTAATTTTCCGATGGACGATTTATTTAATTTCGTTTTTTCTAATTGAAAAAACAGTGCCATTGCTCTTTACTTGGACTCACCCAGCACAGGCTGTCCTTGTTCGAATGGTATCTTCACTGTGTAAGTGCCATTTGCGTTTCTTGAGACCGTTTTTTCAAACTAGTTTTCACACCCTTGATTTTCTTGAGATAACGATCGCGAGTTATCTGGTGTAACTTGTTCGATATCCTAAAATTTTATCAATTGCTGGTCTTTCTTATAACGACTTATCATGCTGATGATCTTTGGGGATTTCTGATACGGTTGTCTGATGCTTCCCGATAAAATCCAACCAAACTTTGTTTCTTGGCTCAGAAGATTGTTCTCGGATTTTTGGAGACCCCGAAAATTTTAATTTATTCTTAGTTTTTTTTGAGGTTTATAAGAACCTTTTTTATTATTTAAACTAAAAAAAAAAAATAGTAATAACATTTACTGATTTCCAATAATTTACAAATTATTAATAGAATTAATAAAAATATCAATAATTAAACAATTCAAAGTGTTAGGTTTATGAGTTGCGTCTGGGGGCTCCTTCTGTCGATAACTTGCATGTGCTCGTTCACACATTGGTACTTGATAAGAACAGCAGCCCTGTATGTACAAATCATAATTATTTTATAATTTTTTTGCATTGCATTTTTAACTCACTCAAAATCGTTCATGTTGGTTTTTCCGGTTGTTTTTGCACGATTAATTAACATAATCTGAAATATTATAATCCAAAGATGCATGCAAGTTGATGTTAATTTTATTCGAAAGCAATATTATCATACCTTTTAAGCAACAATTAATTGATGGTAACTGTTCCAGACGAAATGAAAGGTTTTTCTGAAAAAACTCTGCTGGAAATTAGAAAAGAGTTAAAAGTTGCCGTTTGTTGTTAAATAAACATTGTTAATTTCTGTCCCACACTTCATGAAAAAAAACCACATGCTTTCAATTGACGTTAATGTGGATTTAAATTTACTAACAAATAGAAAATTTCAAATATTTATCTAAAACAAAAATGATATTAGGTTTATTGTAAAGTAAAATTATTTATATACTTTTTAATGTAAATAATGGTATTTTTCAAAAACTTTGTATATTTTATTATATATATTTTGTATATATAATACAATTTGTAACGTAATTCCTTTTTTCTATTAAAGAAAATATACGCTTTTTTTGGACTCTTGTTTTACTTTTACTTTTTGTTATATCACTCACTTACTCATTGTCTTTTCAAATTTCGTATCTGTCAGTGGATGTCAAGTGCAGATCCAAATGTACTGTGACAAATGAACTGATCTAAAATGAAATTAATATTAGATTTATTGAAAGTAAAATTATTGTCATACCTTTTATTGTGAATGATTGCCTCCCAGTTGTTGTTATTAATTTGTCAAACGAACATTTATAAATGGATTTATAGATAAATAGCCGCCTTTAAATAAAAAACAAAACTCCATCCTGGAACATTAAGCAAATTATAAAAAAATTATAATCAAATATGTTATTATCTGTTTACCAGTTTTTTTTAGAAATCTGTATTGGTGATATTTTTTCTTTAAATCAGTTTAAATCCAAAAGTATTCAAAAATGTTATAAATAATAAGAATCTAAAATTTGGTTATTATTAAAGTAATCGAATATAAATATTGTATTTAAAACCTCTTTGTAGATCGTAGAAATTATTATAGAATTCGAATAAAGGATTTAACATTAAAATTTTTGACTATTACACTATGGTTATCCTTTGAATACAGACTGATGTTGAATTAAATATATACAAAAATTTTTAAAATTAATTTAAAACACAATTAGTATAAAACTAACAATTTGAAAAATACTTTGTAATGTCGACTGTAGGGTTGTCGGGGACTTTATCAGAGAGAGAGAGAGGTTCCAGATAAACTGTTTATTCCAATAATAATATATACACAAATAAATAAATAAATAAATAAATGATTCTCTAATCCTATAAGATGTTACTAACGTAGAGCCGAACTCCGGTGGTCTTTCGCAGCGCTACGGGGATGGTGTGCTGGTAGTGCTATTGCGCAGCACGGAAAGTACGGTATGGGGGAAGCGCCATTCGTATTTCGTAGCGCTACGGGGAAGGTGTGCTGGTTATCTTGCCGGTAATATTGCGCGGCAAGTAGTGATGAATAGTACGCGGAGCTCGCTTTTTATTTGGTTCGGACCAGGTACGAACGTAAACATCGCGGCAATAACATGACCAAATGCGGAGGGGGATGTGTTCGGACTGCGCTTAGAAAAAAAAACGACGGTGGTCGGAAGGAGGCACCGGTGTTCGGAATCCGTAGGCGGTAGCGGTTGTCGGTAGATTTTCGTTATGTTCGGTCTTCGGCGTCGGTGGTTCCCAAGGTGGTGGGTGGGAATGTGCCATCGGAGCTGGAATAGGTATCTTTGGAATCGGTTAGAATCCTGGTGGAGTCGGTACGGATCTACCCCCAAACTCTGCTAGAACTGGGTACTCTCTTGGAACGGTCTCGGTCGGAATCCGTTTCTCGGTACTATCCGATTCTAACAGTTGGCTTATTCTGGAAAAGACAAAATCGTGGTATTTCGAAATTGTTAATTGGTTGTGACCACAATGGTCACCGGAATCATCTTTAATCGGGTCGGTCGGTTTTCTGAAGCATCACGGAACAGATCTTCAGACGACAGGTCGGACGGTACTTCGGTAACTCCAAGCAGGTCACCATGGACTGCCATATCGGTTCCGATACTTCCGAACGCTTCATTACAATCTTTACGAATTTTAATATTTTGATTTACACAAAATTCATATTTTAAAGCACAAACTGAGGCACCTGTGTCTACAAGAAATGTTAAACTACTATCATTTACGTTGAAATTGATCTAATTTACTCCTGAATTTGTGTATTTTTAGCAATTTTTAGTTGTTTTGTTTACGAAAAACTGACCTTTTTCACTTTTATCTGTCTCAGCAATAACGGCCTTGCCCGCGACCTCTGCTTTGATTACCTCGTCTGCTTTGGTTGTTGGAATTCTGGTGATTGTAGTTTTGACGACTACCTCTGTTATTGTTGTTAAAATTAGAACAGTTGTTACTGTTTAAGTGATTGTAAGAATTATTCTGCAAAGCACTACCAAGATTCGAGTGGTACGATTGATTTCCCCGATATTTATTAAAATTTCCGCGTTTGCTATATGAATTACCACGGCCACCGTAACGCATTGAATTCACTTGATGACCATTAGTGTCGGTATCTGTACGAACTAACTCTTCATTTTGAGCGACTCTTACAGCATCTTTCAGAAATGTAAAATTTCCAGCAGCAATAATGGTACTTGTTTTGGAATTCTGTAAACTTTCAGCAAATCGTTTATTTCCACATTTTTCATTAATAGGTTTTAATACTGCATAATTTGCATTATTTCTATCTTCTTGAGCAACAGTAAGATCAACAAATAATTGTTCAATTTCCTTCCTAAAATTTTCAATTGACTTACTACCTTGCTTAATTCGAAACATTTTATCTAGCAGAGCTGTTTTTATTATTTTTTTATTAAAAAATTATTTCTTATATCTCTTACTTAAGCACGAACAGTTGGATACGCCTGTGATAACCTCAGTTTTGCTGATGGAAATAAACGTGTTTTTAAAATAAATGTAATTTTAGCATTCCTATTGGTATAAGGTTATATGGAGGGTCCTTTTATACAGAAGTTAACCGCCTCATAATGGGCTTATTACCAGACCCGTGCCATCAGCCCAAAGTTTGCATTTATTATTATGGTCTTCTCTGTTTGCGAACCATTCTAGAGCCTCCAATTATTAGAATCAAAATATTTTACTGGGGCCATATAACCTTATTTGACTGGGAATACAATAGCATATTATTGCCTTCATTACTGAGCATGGAGATATAGAGTTCAATACCGTCAATTAATTGAATTGTTTGAATTTCAGTATCGTCCATAATTTGTAACAAACTAATCGCGGTTTTTAAATCAAAAGCAGCCATATGGGAATCAGTTGGATTTCTTACCGAAGCAAAAGTCGTTTCCTTGAAAATTTTTTCAAACTCCTACTAAGTTTTGAAAATTGAAGTATATATGATATATGATGGGTTGCGCTCTGTCTTACACACACAAAATCGTCTATAGGTCTTTCTTTGTCTGTTACTGTTGGTTATCGCTACTGATTTTTGAGGGGGACAGATGAAGAGAATTTTGGACGATGTTTGTGAAAAAAACGGCAAACTTGAGATACTATACAGGCTGTTTGGGGATTGTGCTCACAAAATTTAACCACTAATAGACCTCATCAAAAGAAACAACTTTTCTCTCTCTAATTTTTGTCGAAAGCATGCCATTTTTGAGTTAAAATTAAAAAAAAAGTTGAAGCTGAAAACCCATCTCCGCATATGTCTAGATACGATATTTTCATTCATCAAACAAAAAAAAACTATGGAACTATTAAACAGCGTAAAGACAAAAAACTTATCAGTGTCAATGCTAGTGGGTCAGTAGTACGATTATAAAAATTGCTCAAAATATTGCCCTTCGGTCGCAATACACGCTTGAACCCTTCAGGGTAATAGAGCTTGGGGTCTTGCACACATCCCCTCGTGATGATACGGTTGATGCTTGCATAACACAAATGGTCAGCTCCTTAGCGGTATTACTTGGAACATAATTTGAACACTGGTTGTTTTACGTGAATTCATAAAAAAATCACACGGATTTAAATCTGGAGGGCCTGCACCTGCTGGAGATGGTAAGAGTGTAACTACTCCGTACACTAGGACCAGATCACTTAACTCAATTCGGCTTTCGAATAATTGGCCATAATGATTTAATTTCAAACTGATACGTGAATTCACTCGAAAGCGGGATTGCGACTGACTAACCGAATGTCTGAACAAACACCTGATGCTTCTTTTAGTGGTTAAAATTTGTGTACGCATTCCGCTACACCTTGTATAGAAATGAACAACATAGTTTAAACCAGTGATCTAGCGGGTGGGATAGGTTATTTTGCTCAAAAAGTTTGATAAATGACTGAAAACTACACAAAACCGGTGTTAATGCGCCCTAGCTGAGCCAAAAGAACCATAGGGACATTTCTACGAAATTTGTGCAAACGGTGTGATTGTTTTTTTTTCTTCCAATGTTTGTACCCTAAAATACGCAAAGACAGCTCTGTAGGCAATCAGAGACAACACTAGGTTTGATTCATTTCTTAGCAACGGTCACCATCTGGTGGAAAGTTAAAAGGTGTATTTCGTGTCAAAATCAAACACGAATAATTGCAAATTTCTGAACTTCGGAGAAGTCGCTATACTAATATGTCGCGTATTTTTTCAATTTAAATGCCTCCCATGGCCTCCGCGAATCTGATTAGCGCATATCCACTAGTTAATTTCTATTACAAAATGAGAATACCAATTTAAATTTTAAATAAACAATAAATAATTTGTTTTCAAACAATTTTATTTAATAACATTGAAAAAATTATTGCATTTATTTGGGTGCATTAACCGCTTTGGGTTATTAGCATCCGGGACATTTATAAATACATTAACAGAAATAAAAGTGATAAAAAATAATAAATAAAGTGGAGATTAAATTTCGACGAAGAGGTTTGCAAGTGAAAGGATGGCTAGCATTTCGGTTTCTTGTTGGTGATCGTTGGCGAGCACATTGTAGTGTAGTCGTGAGTCCCAGTTGGAGTCTGATGTTTGCGAACTGAGGGCACTCTAGGAGGATGTGTGTTGTGGTGAGGTTTGCGTGGCAGATATTACAGACTGGGCGATCTGGGTTTTGGAAGTGGTAACTGAGTGTTATTCGTGTACGTCCGAGGTGAAGTCTGGACAAAACGATTTGTTTTTTTCTGCTATGGGTACCATACGACCATTTGTCAATTGTTGGCTTGATTTGTCGAAGGTTCACAATAGTTAAATAGTGCTGGTTCTGGCTCACTCAGGATTCAACGTTTTGATTCAGGCGCTCTGCCTTAGCTTATCAATCACTAGTCTTAGAATCATGTGTTTTGTGTGACCTTGAATGGAGTTCGACTTTGTTGTAATTAGAATGCTAGTTTAAATTTGCGTTTTAGATCTTTCAAAATCATAGTTTTAGTTTTATTAAAATAAACTGAATTTAAGTTGTTTTATTTTTTCATAGCTTTTGTTGTATTAAGTAAGCTTTGTTATACTTGTTATTTTTTTAAACGGCATCAGACGAAGGACGGCTGTATTTTTAGTTGTTATTTTTTCTAAGCGGCATCACTCGCGGGACGCGGCGTTTTAATGGGCTCGTTCCGCAATATATACGATATATGGTCGAAGGTTCATATAACGTTTAGCGGGTTTTTAGTGGTGTGTGTAAGCAATTATGTGGTAACAATAAGCAAACACAGCTTAAAAAACATAAAAAATACAAAAATTAACCTAAAGAAGTTTATACAAATCATGAAAACCAGCGACCAGGGGGTCAATTTTCGAAATCGTTCGAAAATATTCGCATGCGAAAAATTTCGCATGTTACTTTCGCACACTTTTCTTTTCGCCTATTCTCGAACTACTTCGAATTTAAGTTTTGCATTCGAAAATATACGCATACGAATATGGTTTGTAAATATGACAACATTGTAACGTAATGTCAAATTGGCATTTTTACAAGTCTTTGCTTTTTTCTTGAGATGGCAAACTTTGATGAAGTAGCGTTGCTGGCTGTTTTACAACACGTTTACAACAATTACAATGCCTTTGATGAATGCTGTGATTCGGAATTTTTTAAAAATTTTAGAGTTACTAAAGACGTGGCACGATTTATAATAAATTTAGTTTCTCTATATTTACTCCCTCCTGCAAGAGCTGGAAGTTTAAATAAAACCACAAAGGTAACGTAATTCTGGTTATTTGGTTATTTTGCAAATATTGGTATTGGGATATTAAGAGTGAGTAAAATGAAATGTTTAAATTGCTTAAATGTTTAGGTTTTGCTTGCCTTAAACTTTTATGGTACCGGTAATTACCAACGTCCAGTAGGGAAAAATATTTTTATGGCAGTTTCACAGTCTTCTACATCAAGAGCAATTGATGAAGTGACAAATGCTTTAAACCACCAAGCCGTATTTAATCAATGGGTACATTTTCCAAGAAATTTGGTTGAATTAAGAAGTCTCAGAACACAGTAATTTATAAGTTTTATTACAAATGTAACTATTTTTAAAAATTTTAGGTTTTTTGAAAATCAAGGTTTTGCGGGAGTTATTGGATGTTTGGACTGTACGCACGTGGCTCTGTGGCCCCCTAATATTTTAAACGCTAATATGCCTGAACATATTTTTGTAAATAGAAAAAATTATCATTCGTTAAATGTTCAACTGGTAACTCCCTTTAAACGATTAATATTACAAATTTTTTAAATACAAATTACTTTCTACATAGATAGTGACTCGGAGCTTCGAATCTTAAATGTTAACGCAAAGTTTCCGGGAAGCACTCATGACGCACACATTTGGAGGACCAGTAATGTGCAACCACTTTTGACAAATTTACATCAAAATGGACAAGTTTTTTCTTTCTGGGTAATCTAATTTATATCGCTTAAATTTATCTTCACTAATCTATGCTTATTCGTGGCTTTTCAAAGGCGACAATGGGTATCCATTAAGACCCTGGTTACTGACCCTATTTTTAAATGTAAACCCTGGAAGCCCTGAAGAGCGCTTCAACAGCCGCCACAAAAGTGTGCGAAGCCTAATAGAACGATGCAATGGCGTTTTGAAAATACGTTTTCGTTGCCTATTTAAACATCGTGCATTGCACTATGCACCACTGAAGGCATCAAAGATTGTCAATGCTTACACAACATTTGTCGGCACTTTAATGTCGAAGATTTTGTTGATGAAGACAATGCAGCAGGGCTAAATTTTGGTATTTACATTGATCTCGTGTATAACCAAAACCCTGACGAACCACTTCGTGTTGATAGATCTTTTAAATGGACGAAGATTTCGTCAAAATATTGTACGAAATTATTTTACATAAATACAGATTTTTGTCAAGAGTTTTATTTAGAGGTAGAAACAAGGTAAACTTAAAAATAATAAGAAAATGGTCAAAAACAAAAATTATGACAATTTATCAGCAATTTTTTCTAATGCAATGGTTTGTTTTTCAAGCAATTCTAATTTTTTTATAACAATTTTCTTTTATTTTTAATTTTATATGCGCTGCATCCGCTAGCATCTTAGTTGCGGCTACACTCTCTGCCAAACGCCGTGATGCAACAGTTCTTTTTTTTATTTCGCAATTGGAATTAACAGTTTTAGAAGAAATGTTTTCTACTGTTCCCACCGCAGCACTATTCCCTTCCCCATCACAGTCAAGTGCAGTGTTGTTCTAGACAGCGTGATCATGCGTAGTGGATTGGCGGGAAAATAGGTACTAAATTGAAATCTAAAGTACTAAATTTTATTATACCATATCTTGGAATTGTAAGCTATATAAAAAAGGTTAGTAAAGTATTTAATTTCAAAATTTAAACAAATTTTATTTCACCACAATAAGAATAAACAAAAAATAGATTCTTAAACCTTCAATGTAACAAACATTTCTATAAAGTATAAAAATACTAACAACATATAACTCTACTCGAAAATAATATCTTCTTCACACACTTCCTCCTGATAAAAGGCTTTATATATCATTTGCACCATGACTAAGGGAGGTTTCCAGGTGAAGCATTGCTGGCCAGTCAGTCTTAAACTATCTTTGGCTTGTAATAAACTAGCACAAGTTTTTATTAAAAGTCTGTTTCTTGTTTTGGTTTTTATTAGATTCAATTGGGAGAAAATTCTTTCGGCTGCTGCCGAAGAATGCGGAAGGCACATTACGCAATTTGCAACTTTTGTTAAGTTTGGAAACATTGCCTCATTTAAAGAATATTTCATTCCAGAAACTTTGTACCAAAAGTCACTAATTTCCGCATCCTTGTATTTTTTCAGTTCTGCTGTTTCTGCAATTAGTCTATATTCAAAGTCAGTTCGTTCCACATCCAATTCTAAATGTGGAAATATGGTCAATGCTTCTGCAATGCTCAAGCATTCTCCTTCACATGCTTTTTTAGGGTCGAACTTACTTGCAAAATTCAGATTTTTATCTTCAAATTGAAACCCTTTTTTTATTTGGTGTGAAAGTTCAATGTAAAAATCTAAAATTCTTAAACGAAAATTGTGTATGTCTGCTTCATTCATATTTGCATCCTTCATAAATATTGCCGTTTTAGCCCCACAGTAAATTTCTTCAAGAGGTAAATAACTTTCTGCTCTGTAAACGTTTACTTTATCTATGTCGGTAATTTGATCTAAGTATGTTTTTTTCATAAATGATCGTAAAATTAATTTAAACAACCCTGTCACCCTGTCCAATAACACATGAATTTTCGGCGATTCACCTGGAATTCTAAATTTATGTGGTTAATAATTTCCAGGATGTAGCTCATGAAAAGTAAATAAATCTTAAAGGATGGATTTTTCAGTGCATTTTAAATGTTTGAAGCAGAGTGAACTTTATCTTGAACTTTATCGTGTAAAAAATACAGATAGGGAATTCCAGTGACACAAAATCCGATTCACAGCTTGGCCTAGCGACAACCAACGTGTCTGACTAGGCCGAAGCAGACGATGGGGTTTTTCGTCGCAGAATATTTCACATTCCTTGAACTCCATTGATCGTTTGCTACTGTTAGAAAAATAGTTGTAAATGTCCCTACAAAACTGTTCAACCGTACTTGGTAATTTTTCACAAGCGTAGGAGGCACACAGGTAGAAAGAGTAGCAGGTACATCCGATCGTCACAATGCTTGCATTTTCTTTTTGAAAGAGTGCTGTTAATCCATTAACATCACCCATCATGACAGAGCAGTTATCCGCTCCAAAGCCGATCATATTTGAAAATGGTATGTTATGACCTTCAAAAACTGAAATTTTTAAAGCTTCAAATAGAGATTTAGCAGTAGCCGATTCAACTTCTATCAAGTCAAGAAATCTGTCCGATATTTTGGCTTTTTTTACTGTACGTGCTATAACTGCTAAATTTTTAGATGTGCTGATATCTGTTGTCTCGTCCAAAATTAGAGAAAAGTGTCTATTCCTTAAATCATTTACGAGATCCCTTTGGCAAGTAGATCCAATCACACTTGTACAAAGCTGAGTTGCTTTTTTGCGTTTAAAAGCAGGCTTTTTACAAATCTTACAATCTGGGCAAATGGAATTAAACAATTCTGACAGGTGGTCAACCAATGAAAATGGCAAATTGTGTTCGACAATAAACATTACTATTTTAAGTTCTGCTTCTTTTATTTGCTTCTCAACCGGATCTTCAACTAACTTCTTGAAAAAACCAACAACTGCTGGTGTTCTTTCAGCGGCCCTCATGTTTTTTTGTTGATTTTTAGAATTCTCATGACGAGATAAATGTGAAACGCTTCCAACAATAGTTATATTGCACACTCTGCATCTTGCTTCTTTTTCGTTCTTCTCTTCCACCCATTTAAATTTTTGGTTCCAGCATTCTCTAAATGCTTGCACATACGCTTTCCGTTTTTTTGTAATTTTTTCTGTTTCCTGTTCTTCGGCTTTGGTACATGACTCAGTAGAACTAGCAGAAGAAGCAGTACAAGTTTCTACTTCTGCACTGAAAGCAGCCTCTTCCACAGTTCGAATTTTTTTAACAAATCTATTTACATAACATCATAATGATGAATTGTTGAAACGTAAAAACGATTAACCCTACCTATCCATCCTTTGTGTATTCCAGGAGTGACGTAGTGACGAGTGATAACCACGAACCAGGATAACCGACAAACAACTGACAGACGACAGTAGAATAAGACCACAGAATAACAGGTTTTACAGAAACGCATCTGTCCTTGTCCCGATAGAGCGAAAGTGTCACTAGCACATCTATTGTTGCCAGCGCGTACTAAGTGTTATTGCGGGCGATTTGAATTGCCCGTAGTTACTTTTCTTTTAAAGTTCTGTAATTGGTAATTTGACATTTGTGTTTATGTTTGATATTGTTATTTACCAATTTAAATTTGTGACTAAATGGTACTAAATTGTATAGAGGAGTACTGGGGTACTAGACATTGTTCCAAAGTACTGAAACTAGTACTGAAGTACTGAAATGCACATCACTGGTCAAGTGCCGATGGTGCGACTTCAGTTTGGTCATTCGCAATAATAATTGGGGTTCCCCAATCAAAAGCTACTGGAGATTTCTCTACATTTTCAATGCCGTCTCTTAACACAGGAGATATAGTTTCCAATACTTTTGTTTCGGTAGAGGTAAGGGTTACCGAGGATGCTCTTCCACCTCCCGTCACTCGTATGTGCCGTTTTTAATTCAGAATTTTTAGTTTTCGTTTGGCATTTCATATCTTGCCAAGTCTAGAAATTACCCAAAGAATATTTTTAAGCTTTATTGTATCTGTGTCTTATTCTTACTTTCCTCCACTGTTTCCATTCTTTAGTTGCCCCCGGTTGCATTTAAAACTTCAGCAATTTCTTGCCACTTTTTACTGGCATCTTTTGCTGTCCATTGTGCGGAAAATTTGCCGCTTAACAGATGAGGACTACTTTTAATTAAGTCCACTAACAAATGACTTTTGACATTTGATAATTAACAACCGTATGCGCAAGTGCTATTCGATTGCTATGCACCCACTCGAATAAATCCGAACGCAAATCGTGCGAAAATTTTCGCATTCGAAATCTTGAGAATAACGTTTTTAACTGAGGTGTTCGATTTCACTTAAACCGTGTGCGAATTAAAGTATTCGAATCTCGAGAATAGACCCCCAGGCCTTCTTTAATCATTCGATTGTTAAGAAAGGTCGAAATTCGTCGAAATAGCTGGGCCTAACACGTCACGCGATCAAAAATTGAAAATCTATTAAAATAAAAAATAAAGGTAACCTAATTTTTTATGAATTTTTTTAAAATGCAGTAAAAAAAATTGCAGGACGGGCCCATTCTTGTGTATCCCAAGCGGCGTTATTTTAGTCGGTTTTATTTGTACAGTCCGGGACATTTCTATTTGGACATAAAAAAATTGAATTTTCTGACATTTATACGTGTATTCAGCGTCTATGTGAATAAAAAATGTTCTCTCTCTCATTCTATGGTCCTTGAGCTTTAATAACAGGGACATTTTTTAAATTGGTAGCATTAGAAAATGACAGTGAACAGCTGACTGATGTAAACAATAACAAAGGAAATGTTACAGTTTTAATCTATATAACCAGTGGCTGCTTTAAAAGTGTGTACTAACGGGATAATAACATATTTACGCAAGTATTTTTGAAGGTAGAAACATTACTTGTCATATAACAATTACTAAGATTATATGATGAGACGGGAATGGCACAACACAGAATTGCAGTCAGTGATTGTGCTGGAGAAAGCTGCTGTGACGTACTGACAGTACTGACTGTGCAATTTGTGATATGTTTTGTGTGAAAAACTGGAAAACTAAGTGCATAACTGCATAACCTCACTCATCTTAGTTTTGCACATTTTGATGATGGGAATTGCGGTTCAAGTAATTATGAGTTATAGATGGGGCCCACTGTTTAGTTCAAAGTAAGTTCACGACATTTACAGATACCTTCTTTATGTTTTTGTCTTTTCTGGTGTCTCGGGTTTACCTTTCTATTTTCATATACAATTCAAACCAAACGAAATCGAAAAGCTTAATATTGTCATGTTTTTTATTAATTATTAAAAAATTTATTTAAAAAATCACAGATAGTGTTTATAATTTGCAGCTGAAGCCTTTTGGGTCCACTTTTTTCGTTGTTATTTCCTGGTAGCCACTCTTGTTTCAAGCAGAATGGGTGTAAGGTTAAAAATAATCCCATAAAATTGTTAATATAACTCCTTTGCACTGGCATGGGGTATTTGAAAACTTACGTTTAACAAATACGTCACAAAGTCTCATCCATCGTCGAAAAACAGAATAAGGGCTTCATAACAAGAAGCGTTTTCTGATTTTACTGTGGACGTGTGGAAGAATAGTGTGGAATATTGCGAAAAACCAACTTTTACTCTTGTTTACATTTTTGTACGTTTCTATCTGAGAGTAGTCGTCTTGTATAAAAAATATAGCCTACTAATAAAGGAAATTAAAGTGTTTTTATTTCTGGGTTGCCCCCAATTCCACTTTGCCCTTGCCTGATAATCAAGACATTGATAATGAAATTGGTGTAAGTGCATCGAATACAAACGTGTTGAATAGATGAATAAAAGAGAGACAACTGCTTTTTTCAAAAAGGCCATTTCAAATTTATTCAAAAAACACACCCCCATTGAAAAGGGTTCATTCACGATGAAGTTTGGCTTCCTGCATGACGTAGGTCTCACAAATCTCACTGTAAATGGTCTAAATGGGTCTTGCATCTCTAAGACATGGACTCACTGAGAGCGACTTCTGCAGTAGGCTTGAGACCTGCCTGCCTGTCTCGCAACAATCTGTGCATTATGATTCCAAATCATTCTATAAAACGCTGTCAATTACAAGCCATGATATGAGGCATGAGGTCGTCTCAGTGTATGTCTTGTGGTGTACATTGAAACTGTTTCTTAAAGAACCCATTCACAATGAGATCTGCTTCGCTACATGTGGCGCGACAGGTCTCAAAGACTAATCCCAAAAGACACAAAAAACTGACACAGTTTATCATTTTAATCCATTGACAGCGTTTTTAAATGTTCGTGCAAAGACTTGTCGCGAGGCAGGTTTCAGCCTTCCGCCAACGTCAGTCTCAGTGAAACCCTCTCAAAGTGATCTCAGCGATGCAAAAAACATCTGATACAAAACCATTCTCAATGAGATTAGTCTATGAGGCCTATGTCGTGCCGCATGCAGCGAGATATGTCTCATTGTTAATGAAAATAGGGCCTTTTTTGTTGTTTAAAGTTGTTTTAAAACTTTTGTGGCAAATTTTACTGATGTGGCAGAGAGGGGGCATGCAATTAGAACATGACGATGACTACCCTAAAAGGCACTTCGAGGCTTTTATTGCCTTTTTAATGCAAATTTCAATTTTAAACCTGACAGTCATACCAAGGTCAAACATAACCTCAACAGTAATCCAGCAACGGTACTTCAAAGCATTTGAAAGTTTCTCCATTTGTTTTTAAGTGTTCTAGTTGGTACATTTTGCTGTACTTTACTACAATAAAGAAATATTTAAATTTTTATTATTGTTTACATTTGTCATCTGTCAAACACATCAAACAACCAAGTTCCTTAAATTTGAGCTCTTATCTAGTTTTTGTACTCTATATAGTCTCGCGTCAACGTATGCGCTATGACGTATCTCATATAGATCTGTCCCCAACTATATAAGATCTGTTAACAAGCCGCGTTATTACATGTAAGATTTTCAACTGAACATCATCACACTTTTCTATTCAGTCATGCCTCAATCAAAACTTTAAGTTGTAGTTTGCGTAACTTAATCCACTAAAAGTCAAAGTTCTTGTTTTATAAAAATTAGTCGTGCTTTATTTGTGTTAATACAAGTTGGGTCTAAATATCTAAATCTAAATACCGAGACAGATCTAAATGTTTGCGCTGCATTTTTGCCGCCGCATTTCTGGTTGCTGTAGCCGCTTCAGACTCAGTCAAATCGCTTGTTTTTTTGCGTTTCCACCTTAATTAAAAACACAGTTTTGATTTACTTGTTTTGTCGAGTTTTTCAGATACTTGAAGCCATTTTAACTCGAAACTTAAGCCAGGGTCTTTGATGTATGCTTACGTTGCATTTTGCTTGCATTAAATTTTAAGTGAACCAGCCATGTCGCCTTACAGCTAGGATGTTTTAATTCATGCGTTCGGGTTGAATCATGGGGTAGAACTAATAATGGTGTGGTGCCACTTCGGTCAGATAAGAGCTCGCGGCCGGACAGGCAAGCGCTGGCTTGGCTTCATTTTCAATCGAGTGCGAGCTCTTCGTGCCGTGCCGTCATTTCAATTTACATTCAATCAACTCAACAAACGTCAGTTTTAAAGACATATATTTTGTGTGATCTTGGATTGCATTCATTCATTCATATTTCAATCAAACCCCTAGTTTGTAATTTGCGATTCTAAATCCACCAAAAACATAAGCGGTGTTTTAGTACTACTATTATTTAAAAGCGGTATCTTTTGCAGCACTTAAAAAAGCACTTTCCCAGTCGCATTCTTTGTTGGATTATCTACTTCATATTCAATCAACCCTTTGTTTTAAATTTACGTTTCTTATTTAATTAAAAACATTGTTTTTGATTTATTTAAATAAAGGTAGAGACGTAGATTATAATTTACAAAGGGCTTTATGATGATGTGTTTGCTAGACAATTTTCATATTGTAAAACCAACCACATATAAAAATTAAGCTAAAGTTCTTTGATAAAATCAATAAACAAAACAATTCAATTTATGCTTTATGTACTAACAAGCTATTTAGAAATTAATACAAGGCTTAAAAGTTTTATTAAACAAGAGAAAAAATGCAAAATTTATGGAAAGTTTCATATTAACGTTATTTATTGCCAATGCTACTGCCATCATGTTTGACATAGAATTGTAATATTACATGTAATATATGTTATCCAACAATAATTGCAATTTTGTAAATGACTCCAAGTCGTGACATTTAGTGTCCTTGAATTACAAAATGCACTACCACATAAGAACATTATGAAATAAAACCCCTAATTTTATATTATAATTTTATTAAAAATGTGAGATATTATAATACAGCGTGCTCAAAAACTGACGCACCAACTTAATGGTGTTTGGTAGAGAACTGGTTACATATAAAGGTATAAATAGTAAAAAAAATCTTTGGATTAAAGTTATTGATAAATTACTGATTTTAGATAAATGATATGTGGCAACGTTGTCTAACAGTCATGATCGCAATAGAATTTGATCAACAATAAAAATAAATTATTTTTGAAACGGTTTCCTAGGAAATAATTCCCAGTGTTGGCACATCTACACATTGTGATTTTTTTGATGAATTTAAATTTTTTAAATTAAAGAAACTGCTAAAGTCTGATTGAAAATTTAAAAATAATTATTCATCGTTTTGTTAGGGAACGATTACCATGTGTGAAGCATAAAAACATTAAAAAATAATTAAAACTAAAAAAGTTAACACAATAAGTTTGTAGCTTCAGATTTTTTAAAATATGACTTTAGGAATTCTTTCAACATTTTTCCCGTAATCTGCACTTGCTTCTCAATAACGTACCACTGAGTTGGTGCGCCAGTTTTTGAGCATCCTGTATAACGTGCAATATATGTTGTCTGACATAAATTGTAATTTTGTAAAGCTTGATAATGATGACCCCAAGTCGTGACAATCAGTGTCCTTGAACTGCAAAATGCTACTATATAAGAAAACTATGGAATAAAACCCCAGATTGTATATTAAAATTTTAATAAAAATATAAGGTATACTTTAATCAAACACGAGCTCATCACATTGTGACATTATTCCAACTAGTGTCATAATAGAGAATGTGTTTTAGTCGAGCGATGATTCTCAAACTATGTTGAATTTAATCACGTCTCAATTAAAAAGCTAGTTTGAAATTCATTTTACTAAATCCATCAAAAACTTAAGCGGTGTTTTAGTTGAGGCATTGCATACAAGCGGGGTCATTCTGAATGCTTGCATTGCATTTTTACCGCCGCTTCAGATCGAATCAAAACATTTCTTGTAAATTTATATTTTTAGTTTTATTAAAAACAGCGATTATACAGGTGTCTCAAAATTGTACAATACAAATGTAAATAATAAGTTTTATGATGTCTTTCCAATTATTTGTGCAACATAATTCATTAGTTGATGTTAGCGATGTTAAAATTCTTTGAATCATTCTGTCTAGCGCGGAGTATTATTAATTTCCTTTGATTTTGTATGTTTAAAATGATGTGATACTACTACATTAGTACATTCCTGATTCTGTCGATTGTTAAAAGCTCGGTTATAAGTTTGAAGTGTATGATAGCAACGCCGCTGCAGAGGGTAGGGCTTATGCAGGAAAGTTTCCAAATCGCATTGTAGCATATTTTGTGGCAACATATTTGGTAAATTCGCTTTTAATAAAATTTAATGTTTAAATTTTAAATTTTAATTTCTTATCAATAACACTCGATAACGAAAGACAATCGGACAATGTTCCACTCTTAACTTTCGATTTGTTTTAGTCTTCTGAAGCAAATCCTAAAAGCACGGCCGTCAATTTTGAGACACCCTGTATTGGGTGATAAATAAGATGGTTTTATATAAAGCACGGTTATTTATAAGTATTGAGGAAAGTCTGAGTGCTTGCATTGCGTTTATACTACCACTTCAGACTGAATAAAAATGTTTGTTGAAAATTCGTCTTTCAACTTTAAATAAAAACAACGTTTTTGATTTGTGTGTTTTGTATTATTTTTTCAGAGATATGTAGCCGTTTTGTCTCGATTGAAAACAATAATTTTCGATGTATTTATTAGCCGTGTTTGCAAACATCGTCACATCCACTATTCAGTCGTGTCTCAACCAAAACATACGATTTTAATTTACGTTTCTAGATCCAGGGGTTTTATTTTATAATTTACTTATACAGCGTGTTCGGTAATTAGACTGTCATCACTTAAGGATTGGTAAAGGTAACCACCAGAATTCAAAAGCTAGTGTTAAATTTTTCCCATCTTGGTTCGTGTTCGAACAATAGTCTTTCAAATTTACCCAATCAAACTTGAGGCAAGGATTGTGGCTGAAATCCGGAATCCGAGTGCTCTGAGAAAAAAAGTGATAGCTACTGTCAATGTGACAAGTTTGATTAATTGAAATCAGTGGTGTTCGTTTGTTGGGTTTATTGTAAACTTTAGAGTTGTGAAAATAGAAAGAATTTACATTTTCAACAAACTAGAGCTGCAGTTCGTTTCTACGAAGCAAGTTTTCCAGATCGCCACATTCCTTGTCGTTGTGTATTCGCTAATCTTGTTCGTCGCATCCGAAAATTTTAAAATACTTGAATTTAGACCAACGACTGTGGACAGAGGTAGATTTACAGCAGTTAATGCTTTCGTCAGAGACAAGCACATTGGAATTGATAGCTGTTGGTCCAACTCTTGGTAGATGAAATACGAAATAATTGTGATCTGTTCGAAAATGGTAGAACATCATTGCTAAGACGAGTCGGTTTGTGAATACACAGCAAGATGGTCACCTATTTGAGCAATTGAGCATTTCCCATACAAATTTAAGTAGGTAGTACTTGAAGTTTATTTAATAATAATTTCCTTTTGACATCGAAATTATTTTTCTTTTTTTTCAAATAGACTACTTCATACATCAAAAAGAGTGATAATAAAACGTGTTCCCTCATTGGCCATTTTTAGGTTTCTCTAGTTTTTCACAGCATGATAAAAAGAAAAATGCAAATGCAGAATAATACTTTTCTGACTCCTGTGAGTTCGCAATAAAGCGATGGCAGTCCATTTACCGAACACGCTGTATGGTAGTGCATTTTAAAAGTTTAAGGACACTGATTGCTACAACTTGGCATCATCAACCTCAAGCTTTACAAAATTGCAATTTATGTTAGATAAATTTATGTGGAAACGCAAATTTATAGTAAGCGATTTGACTAAGTCTGAAGAAGTTTGACTTTTTATGGATCAAGTAACGCAAACTAAAATTTAAGGTTTTGATTGAGGCATGATTGAATAGGAATGTGTTTGCTAATAGCACATCTAATAAAATACATCTTGCAAATAAAAACGGCGATGAGCTCGCGTTCGATTAAAATGAAGTCACGCCAGAGAAATGAAAATGTAGCGTCCTGCAAGCGAAGCGGCTTGCAAACAAGAAACACCGCTATAACGCTATAAAATCGCGTTCAGTTGAAAATCTTACGTGTAATAACGTGGCTTGGTAACAGATCTTATACAAATAAAACCGACAAAAATAACGCCGCTTGGGATACACAAGAATTAAAGCGCCGCGTCCCGCGTGTGATGCCGCTTAGAAAAAATAACAACTAAAATACAGCCGTCCTTCGTCTGATGCCGCTTAAAGAACTAACAACTATAACACAGCTTACTTAATACAACAGAAGCTGTGAAAAAATAAAACAACTTAAATTCAGCCTATTTTAATAAAACAAACTATGATTTTGAAAGGTCTAAAACGCAAATTGTAACTAGCATTCTAATTGCAACAAGGTCGACCACCATTCAAGGTCACGCAAAACACATGATTCTAAGACTAGCGATTGATGTCCTCAGGCAAAGCGCCTGAATCAAAACGTTGAATCCTGTGTGAGCCAGAACCAGCACTATTTAACTACTGTTCACATTTGCTGAATCCCAAATGTTTTGCTATTTGTTCGAGATGCGGATTTTGAGTTTATATTTCGCATTAGTTAATTGCACTGCATTCAGAGTTAGGGCTGCAGAGTCACGCGTTACGTTTTTCTTTGTCAGCAATTTCGTTTTGCCCGATGTTCTTATGTAAAGGGATCCAGATCAAATGAAGCCAGTTTCCTTGGGACGTGAGGAGTTGAGCTTTGTCTCTTATAGTCTGGGCCAGGGAAGAAGGTGGTGAGTATATGGATTCAAATTGTTTCAGACTTGTAAGTGAGTCTGAACAAATGATGATATGTTGATTAAGGAGAGATGAAGTTTAAAGCTTGGTGTATGGCCCTAAGTTCTGAAGTGAGGAAAGATTTTTCGGGAGGCCTCCTACTGTGTCTTCAAGTTTTGATCGGTGAAGACAGTTACTAGTTCTGGAATTGTGTTGATAATGTGTTCGGACTTTGACTTAATTTGATGGGCTGGTTCGTTGTTAATATCGAGGTTTATGTCGAGTTGGCTGTTGATCCAGGGCAGATTTTTGGGTTGGAAATGGGTATGAATCAAAGGAATAGAGAAATTGAGGTCTTCAGTGATATGTTAAAGGCGGCGATAATTCGAATAAGGATTGGGAACGATGGAACTTGAGAATATTGTAGGTAGGATTTGTGGGGTTTTCGAGGACGCACAAGAAATAGGAAACAGTTTAACAGTAGCGTCGATGCCATAGAGGAGGTTCGGACGCTAGGCAATAAAAATTAGCTGTTGGCGTGGTTTGGAAAGCACCTAGGGCAATCCTGAGTCCGGCGTTGTGGACTGGGTGTAGAGATTTGAGAGTTGATGGTGGTGCTGTGGAGCATGCTATGCAGCTGTAATCTATTACTGGACGAATCAGAGTTCTATATATTCTAAGCAGCATTTCTGTATCTGCTTTCCAGGTGTGGTGGGCGAGAACTTTAAGCAAGTTTAGCCGTTGGGGGCACTCTTTTTTAACATGTTGATATGTGATTTTCATGTTAGTTTGCTGTCTAGTATCATTCCGAGGTATTTAATTTCATTGACGTAGGCTAAGTTTGTGTTGAATAGCGTTGGAGTTTGGGTATCTGGAGGTTGTTTTTTGGAGAAAATAATGCACTTGTTTTTTGGATGGAAAATGTAAAACCAGTTTTATGCGACCAGTTTTCGATGTTTTTTAGAGCTTTTTGTACCATTGTAGTCATGGTGGCGATATTATTTTCTTTAATGTATAGTGTAACGTCATCGGTGAATAGTAGATTCTTTATTGGGGTTAGTAAGTTTTTGACAATGTCGTTGATTGATATAAGAAATAATGTTGTGCTTAATATGGATCCTTGAGGTGCTACATTTTCTAAGGTCAATATTTGGCTAATATTTGTTGGTTATCTGCAGACTTCGCGTATTTCTGAATCTTATGTTAAAATCTTGTCAAGTGTGGATATATTTTTACGAAAGCCACTTTGTGTTGGTACTGTAGTGAGACCGTGATTGATGGTTGCTTGATATTTAAATTATTTACAACTCATTTATTTAATTAATCTTGAATTTTACTTTTGGTTCTCGAAATTATTTAGCTCGTCTAGTTAATTAATTTCCAAAAGGTTTCTTTCACGTACCTACGTTGTGTCTATTTGGCATTCGATATCACCCCTATAGTGTTAATAGAGATTTTGATTTTAATTCCTATCCGAAAGGGTTCAGATTTTTTCCGTAACACAAGTCCGGATTCAAAGTAGTGTCAGAACGCATGGGAGAAGTAATTTAAACCACAAGTTTCCTCCAAAGTTATTTATTACAAGAAGAATGAATATTCCGTTGGATGGATTGCAATAATCAATGGTTATGAAAGTTTGATCAAATGTGGCCAATTGTTATTTGGGTTTGTATGGTAATGTCGTCAAAACATACCTCAGAGTCGTAACCACCATTCGTTTGGAATTAACCAAGTAAATAGTTTTGAAGTTGCTGAGTGATACGAAAGAGTTTTCTTGATATGACTTTGATATTTAACATGAATTAATTTAATTCGATAATGTCCAAATAAATTAACCTACGTTTCAGACGATATTGTTCGAACTCATATGATCCAGGCAATTGACAACGCGTTTCTAAATTACTTATACCAGAGGCGGATTATAACATGCTCGCGGAATCTTTGATACGTGCATCGCATTGAATTTTGCGCCTTAGTACCGAAATTCCGTCTCCGGTAAAAGTCAGGTGATCAACACTTAGACTGAATTCCGAACACAACCCGGACACACAAGCTTTCACAAATCAATCTGAATAAATGTAGAAGTAATTTCTTTCTACGGGTTTCACGTACACGAGCTTTGACAAAGACTTGTTCAGAACTTTGTCATTTCACGATATCAGTTTATTACAGATAACCACGGATGATTATGTCTGCTCGATCGTCTGTAGTAGCCTGCAAGTACGTGGAAGTACTTGCCGTTGGGACGGGAATTACAACTTCCATTCTAAGTACAACGGGCGGAAACTACGACCTGCCACCGTGTCTTAGACCTTGTTAAAGTTGGGGAAGAACGTCCCCGGGGACTACGACCCTTCCCATGAAGCTGGCCAACTCACGAGCCTGTAATTTCTGATCTTTGCACAAAAGAGAAACACTCTTTTGCTTTATCGCCTAACGCATTGCGGAAGAGAAATCGTTCTACTCTAAACCTATCCTTAACTAGTAACAAATCCTTCTATTTCGTAAGATTTGGGTGTATGCAACCTTAAATTATCTGTTTAATTATCTGTGTTTGAATAGCACCGTGGGTTTTGGATTTAGATTTTGGTTGTGGTTGAATATTTGTTTGATGCCGTTTCACTCAAATTTGTCGTAACAGATTTATAAGTTTGAAGCAAAGAAGATAAAGAACTTTTAATATTGTAATTTAAAGATGTGATGGTTGAATTGAAAAAAAATGGAATTGTTTGTTGCGAGTTATTTTAAGTTGGAAACGATTTATTTAAAATTTGTATAGCTGACGTAGTACGAAGCACAGGAATTTAAATAATTACTGGTCATTTCGGAATTTTCGATGATCAATAACTTTGTGGTTACGAGAAAGTTTATGAGATGAATGATAATGATCACTATTTCGAAATGACTTAAATGATTTAATATTATAATATTAAATGAATAAAAATTAATTACCCCTTTTGAGGGCCTACCTAGAAAATTTTAAATTTCCAAACTTAGGCGTCGTTAGTTGTTCCTCAGGAGTTACGGCTCGCAGCACGAGTTAATTGAACTAACACTAATAAGATTTGTTTTTAAACTTATCCCACTAATCACCTAACTCTAGCACTTAATTAAAAAAAACTTAAATTTATTTATTTAAAAATTATAATTAAATTCACTTATTTAAATTTATGAACACTAAACGGTAAAGGAAGACTAGGCTTAAATTTTAAAAAATTTAAAAGCAGCTCGAAATCGACTAAAGTCCTAGACTAACTCAGAAGGAAGTCAAAAATCGAATCCCCCTCAAAACCAAGGGCTAATCTTGCGTAAGCTACGCTAACTCGCTTACCCCTCTACCCTTGTTAAGTAGTTTCCACATATGCGGAATTATGCAAATTTGACTCTTATGATGTCTTGGTATTTGATCAAACCTCGTTTAACTTTCTTAATATTATTATTAATTTAACATTTGGGGTGTTTTCCGATTGGCAATTTCATTATTATTAAACATTAATTCGGTAATCCTTGATCTAAAATGAATACAATACAATAACAGTATGGAATTACCCCAAATATCCTGAAAGAGAAATTAAACTCCTAAATTGGTTGTTGTTAGGTCTGAAGTTGTTTTTGGAACTCAATGGAGTAGATTTTGTGTGACAACAAATTTTGTTTGTTTAAATAATACAGAAAATATATGGAAGAACCCCGTGAGGAAACTGCAATTTTAGTCGTACTACCCTTTGTTAGATGTCGCTCCCAGTACTTCACCGGTACTATTTTAACATTTTCGCGTTTTTCCCGAATTTCCTTAGGGATTTTCCTGTCTACTTTCCTCTTAGAATTATATTAGTAATGGAGCAGCAATCGTGTCATGCAATATTTGCTTACAATAATTTAGTTAAATAAAATGATTTATACATCCGAATTACGACCGATGCGACGTAAATATATGGTTAAATTTTACATCAAAATGTTCGAAAAATTTCCCGTATCTTTCTAAACTACTGGTTTTGTAATCTGATTTTGATATGACAAAGATGTCGTTAATTACTCTGTAATTTCTTTTAAAGGAATGCACATGTGTGCATGTAATTTGATATTCTTCTAAAAGCTCTGTTCTGTAACGTAGTCGTCAACACCTCCGATAAAAGCAACACTAGACCAGCGTCGTTTTGGCTTTTCTAATCTATTTAACAGACATGCATTTCAACCGAACAATTCGTTTTTGATGTTTTTTTAAGACCATTTGTTAATGATTACTAAAATGTCATGAATTTTTAAGTTTTATTTGCTGACTGAAGAACACTGCATAAAATCTCAATATTTGCTAGACAATGTTATTAAAATTCTATTTTAAATAAAATGAAACTTACTTAATTTTTCTCTCTCTCTTTCTCGAGTTATTTACTGATCATTTTTGGTGATTTAAAATGACTAATGAATTTACTTCTTTTTAACCGTAACTTGTTATTTGCTAAGCAAAAGTCTTGGATTTCTTTACAGCTTTATCACTAAGTTTTGGCTATTTTAATAAACTTAAATTAATTATTATTTTGTGAGAAAACTATTGAATTAGCTGAACGCCTGGACTGCACCGTCAGGCCGTCGCCAACTCTCTTATCTTTGCATATCCACTTGTTAAACACATGGCTTTTTGACCACCCAATCTGGTGATTTGTAACGATTTTACGGTTCTTGGAAAATTCTCGTGGGAACGATAATTTCTAAACATTTTAATGCTAACATGCTTGTAATGCTTGTTGAATTAAATTTGTTGAAATTAAACGGTGGTGTACGGAAGCTCAAATTTTTAAAATGACTTCTAATAATTTGCTCTGATTAATAAATTAAATTATAAATACCGCGATCATCACAGTACTAATAAGTTGTTGGATTCTAGGTACCACACGAGTCTATTGTTCAAGATTTTTTCTAGTAACTTGCACATTTTACATAGCGAGATAGGCCTGTAGGACATGAGATCTGTTTTTTCGTTATCTGGTTTTGGAATTGGAAGAACGATGGCACTTGACCATATGTCTGAGCACGCATTGGACTGTATTATAGCGTTATAGAAATTCAGAAGATGAAGTTTAGCTGCTGGTGGTAACATTTTTATAAAAATGAACGGTATGTCGTCGGGGCCAGGTGCTGAGTTACAGCAGTTATTGAGAGCTTCTTCTAATTCTTTTATATGAATGGGGTCGTTTATGGGGTGTGTTTTATTAAGATCGATGTGTATGTTTTGGCTTTCTTTAGTTGTTTTGTAGCTTAAAAATTCTGGTTGATAATTTAAGTTTGCTGAATATTTTTGGAACTGGGCAGCAATGATTTCTGCAATGTCTTTGTTGTTTCGGTAGGTGTCTCAATTGCTGCGGAGCATTGCCATATTGAGTTCGTGTATCCCTTTGACTGCTTTAATTTTTTCCCATACTTGGGTAATTGGAGTTGATGTAGTTATTGTCGATACATATTTGCGCTAGGATTTTTTTGCTGTTTTTGAATAGTCGGCGAGCTTTTGCTCTTGCATGTTTGATTTCACTTAGATTTTCGATAGTATTGTGGCGCTTTAAGCAGTTTAGAGCCTTTTTGCTTGCTTTTACAGCTACATCACACTCGTAATTCTACCATGGTATTGATCGACGTTGGGTCGAGCCTGTTTTTTGCCAATTTCACTCTCAGCAGCATTAAGGATTATGTCGGTTAAGTTTGTGATTTGTTGGACTGCTGACTCTGAATAAATTAGAGTTTTAACTTTGGTAGTAAGTATGTTTGTGTACAGTTCCCAGTCTGCTGTATATATATTTTCCAACGTGAGCGGACGGATTTATTTAAGTTTGTTTTATCTAAGAGATTATGGATTTGTATGAGGATTATTTGATACTCTCTGGCATGAACACGTGTGTTTAGTTGCGGTGATTAAATGTGATTTTTATTAAGGTAAATGGTGATATAAATAACTAAGATCATGTATAAGCTGTTATGAACAAAGCAAATTCTGTCTCAAATGAGAAATCAGTAACTGTCTTAGCTGATTATTTAATTGGAAATTTGCAATTGTTTTGAAGATTAAGGTCTTAAGAAATCGGTGCCGTTGGTATTATCTTATCGTCTTTTTGTTGAAGGCTGGTCATTCCTTGCTTCTTGACGGGAGGCGAATGACTTTCCTCTTGAACAGCGGCATCATCAAATAATTATGGGTGGCGAAGGTGATCCGCAAGATGAAAATCAACCGAAGGCGGTGTTTAAAGGCTGCAAGTCAGTCTGCCGTATACCAAAAGAGTTGTGTCGAAAAGAAAAACTTCGTATTAATTGATAAGGCTAAAATTAGCCTTACCCATTACAGTGATAACCTTTGTATTCATAGTTCTATATGTGTCCTAAAGTTCATTCGTTCTTCAATATGTATCCCTAAATATTTTACCTCATTCACCGTCCTAACCATTTTACCTTTCATTCTAACATTCGCAGGTTTTGTGCTTAATAATTCCCTTTCATTAGCGTCATCACAGTTTTTTCTTCTAAATCTTCCAGACCTAATTTGCGACTCCGTTTTTCAATTACTCCATTCACTTTGGTCCCTTTCTTTTCAATTTCCACTCTATTCATCCCCTCTATTAAACACATGACATCATCCGCATAAGCAATCATATTCCACATCGATGGTCCACAAATAGACCCTTGATGGCAGCCCTTCCATACTTGCTTCCATACCTCACCTCTTTGACCAGCTGCACATACTTTCCTATCGCAAAAATAGGTCTTTCATAACCCAAACTCATAACAGCCAACCTCTTTTATTCGTTGCAGTACGTACCACATTCCATCTCAGATTGTCAATGGCACCCTTAAAATCCACAAATATACCCATAACATACTTCTTTCCACACATTTTAACAAAATTTTAACCTTCATCTATGCATCTTCCGTTCCCTTACCTTTCTTAAACCCATACTGCCTACCCTACGTCATACATTCAATCTTAATATGCAACCTTTCAACCATGATCCTTTCTAGGACCTTTCCAAGAACAGGCAGGACGCATATAGCCATGTATGATCTGTGAAGCGCCCTATCCTTATCTAACCCTTTCAGCAATAACACAACTCTCGGCTCCTTCCATCTCACCGGGAAATACTCTATTGTCACACATTAATTGTACAGCTCAATCAATTGTTCTTTCAGATATTTCCACGCAGCTTTAGCCATTTCCGGTGTTATTTCATCCATTCCAGGGGATTTTTTCCCATTCATTCTCTGCACACTTTCATTCACTTCTCACTCCTCAATTATCTTGGGTCTCTCTGCTCCACTCTCTCCATGGTCTTCAACTTCAACATCAACTGGTAAAACAATTTGTTCAGGAGATCCTCGACCGTTTCCACCCACGATTTTGTCAGAGCGCCGTTCATTCGAACGACCGACAACGCCCTTTCACTAGTGCCCCCCTTTCAGATTTTATAGACCTCTCCCCATGAATCATTACCGCCAATCGAACTAACTAGCTCTTTCCATTTTTGGAACTTAGTTTCTTTAATCTTTTTTTTATAAAGTGTGGAGAGTCTGTGGAGCTCATCGTATGTGGCTTCATCACCTACCCGCTTACGGGCCCGCTGCCATCTTTTCCGAGCCTTACTGCCATTTAAGGTATTGTAGTGAGACCGTGATTGATGGTTGCTTGATATTTAAATTATTTACAACTTATTTATTTAATTAATCTTGAATTTTACTTTTGGTTCTCGAAATTATTTAGCTCGTCTAGTTAATTAATTTCCAAAAGGTTTCTTTCCCTTACCTACGTTGTGTCTATTTGGCATCCGATATCACCCCTATAGTGTTAATAGAGATTTTGATTTTAATTCCTTTCCGAAAGGGTTCAGAATTTTTCCGTAACACAAGTCCGGATTCAAAGTAGTGTCAAAACGCATGGGAGAAGAAATTTAAACCACAAGTTTCCTCCAAAGTTATTTATTACAAGAAGAATGAACATTCCGTTGAATGGATTACAGTAATCAATGGTTATGAAAGTTCGATCAAATTTGGCCAATTGTTATTTGTGTTTGTATGGTAATGTCGTCAAAACGTACCTCAGAGTCGTAACCACAATTCGTTTGGAATTAACCAAGTAAATAGTTTCGAAGTTGCTGAGTGATACGAAAGAGTTTTCTTGATATGACTTTGATATTTAACATGAATTAATTTAATTCGATAATGTCCAAATAAATTAACCTACGTTTCAAACGATATTGTTCGAACTCATATGATCCAGGCAATTGACAACGCGTTTCTAAATTACTTGTACCAAAGGCGGATTATAACATGCTCGCGGCATTTTTGATACGTGCATCGCATTGAATTTTGCGCCCTAGTGCCGAAATTCCGTCTCCGGTAAAAGTCAGGTGATCAACACTTAGACTGAATTCCGAACACAACCCGGACACACAAGCTTTCATAAATCAATCTGAATAAATGTAGAAGTAATTTCTCTCTACGGGTTTCACGTACACGAGCTTTGACAAAGACTTGTTCAGAACTTTGTCATTTCACGATATCAGTTTATTACAGATAACCACGGATGATTATGTCTGCTCGATCGTCCGTAGTAGCCTGCAAGTACGTGGAAGTACTTGCCGTTGGGACGGGAATTACAACTTCCATTCTAAGTACAACGGGCGGAAACTACGACCTGCCACCGTGTCTTAGACCTTATTAAAGTTGGGGAAGAGCGTCCCCGGGGACTACGACCCTTCCCATGAAGCTGGCCAACTTACGAGCCTGTAATTTCTGATTTTTGCACAAAAGAGAAACACTCTTTTGCTTTATCGCCTAACGCGTTGCGGAAGAGACATCGTTCTACTCTAAACCTATCCTTAACTAGCAACAAATCCTTCTATTTCGTAAGATTTGGGTGTATGCAACCTTAAATTATCTGTGTACAACAGTTTGAATAGCACCGTGGGTTTTGGATTTAGATTTTGGTTGTGGTTGAATATTTGTTTGATGCCGTTTCACTCAAATTTGTCGTAACAGATTTATAAGTTTGAAGCAATGAAGATAAAGAACTTTTAATATTGTAATTTAAAGGTGATGGTTGAATTGAAAAAATGGAATTCTTTGTTGCGAGTTATTTTAAGTTGAAAACGATTTATTTAAAATTTATATAGCTGACGTAGTACGAAGCACAGGAATTTAAATAATAACTGGTCTTTTCGGAATTTTCGATGATCAGTAACTTTGTGGTTACGAGAAAATGTATGAAATGAATGATAATGATCACCATTTTGAAATGACTTAAATGATTTAATATTATAATATTAAATGAATAAAAATTAATTAACCCTTTTGAAGGCCAACCTAGAAAATTTGAATCCTCCAAACTTAGGCGTCGTTAGTTGTTCCTCAGGAGTTACGGCTTGCAGCACGAGTTAGTTAATTGAACTAACACTAATAAGATTTGTTTTTAAACTTATCCCACTAACCACTTAACTCTAGCACTTAATTAAAAAAAAAACTTAAATTTATTTATTTATAAAATTAGGATTAAATTCACTTATTTGAGTTTATGAACACTAGACGGTAAAGGAAAACTATGCTTACATTTATAAAAATTTAAAAGCAGCTCGAAATCGACTAACTCAGAAGGAAGTCAAAAATCGAATCCCCCTCAAAACCAAGGCCTAATCTTGCGTAAGCTACGCTAACTCGCTTACCCCCCTACCTTTGTTAGGTAGTTTCCACATGTGCGGAATTATGCAAATTTGACTCTTATGATGTCTTGGCATTTAATTACTAATTTAACATTTGGGGTGTTTTCCGATTGGCAATTTCATTATTATTAAACATTAATTCGGTAATCGTTGATCCAAAATGAATACAATACAATAACAGTATGGAATTACCCCAAATATCCTGAAAGAGCAATTAAACTCCAAAATTGGTTGTTGTTCGGTCTGAAGTTGTTTTCGGAACTCAATGGAGTAAATTTTGTGTGACAACAAATTTTGTTTGTTTAAATAATACAGAAAATATATGGAAGAACCCCGTGAGGAAACTGCAATTTTGGTCGTACTACCCTTCGTTAGATGTCGCTCCCAGTACTTCACCGGTACTATTTTAACATTTTCGCGTTTTTCCCGAATTTCCTTAGGGATTTTCCTGTCTACTTTCCTCTTAGAATTATATTAGTAATGGAGCAGCAATCGTGTCATGCAATATTTGCTTACAATAATCTAGTTAAATAAAATGATTTATACGACCGCTGCGACGTAAATATAGGGTTAAATTTTACATCAAAATGTTCAGAAAAATTTGCCGTGTCTTTCTAAACTACTGGTTTTGTAATCTGATTTTGATATGACAAAGATATCGTTAATTACTCTGTAATTTCTTTTAAAGGAATGCACATGTGTGCATGTAATTTGATATTCTTATAAAAGCTCTGTTCTGTAACGATTTCGTCAACACCCCCGATAAAAGCAACAGTTGACCAGCGTCGTTTTGGTTTTTATGATCTATTTAACAGACTTGCATTCTAACCGACCAATTCGTTTGTGAAGTTTTTTTTAAGGCCATTTGTTAATAATTACTAAATGTCATGAATTTCTAAGTTTTATTTGCTGACTGAAGAACACTGCATAAAATCTCAATATTTGCAAGACAGTGGCCCAAATTCTTATCCCATTATTAAATTTAATAACGTCTCTAACTTCCATGGCAACGTCTGCATCTGTTTCTACAGCATTAGATTTACATAAATCTATATCATTTTATGTTTAGTTTAATAGCGTATGATAAGATCATCATAGCGTATGATCATCCTTAATGATGAGATAAGATTTTGGGCCAATGTTATTAAAATTCTATTTTAAATAAAATGAAACTTACTTAATTTTTCTCTCTCTCTTTCTCGAGTTATTTACTGATCATTTTTGGTGATTTAAAATGACTAATGAATTTACTTCTTTCTAACCGTAACTTGTTATTCGCTAAGCAAAAGTCTTGGATTTCTTTACAGTTTCATCACTAAATTTTGGCTATTTGAACAAACCTAAATTAATTATTATTTTGTGAGAAAACTATTGAATTAGCTGAACGCCTGGACTGCACCGTCAGGCCGTCGCCAACTCTCTTATCTTTGCATATCCACTTGTTAAACACATGGCTTTTTGACCACCCAATCTGGTGAGTTGTAACGATTTTACGGTTCTTGGAAAATTCTCGTGAGAACGATAATTTCTAAACATTTTAATGCTAACATGCTTTTAATGCTAAATAAGTTGAATTAAATTTGTTGAAATTAAACGGTGTTGTAAGGGAGCTCAAATTTTTAAATGACTTCTAATAATTTGCGCTGATTAATAGATTAACTTATAAATACCGCGATCATCACAGTACCCATAGCTGACATGGCTGGTTTAAAACCAAGAATTCCTCCTGGGCCACAAATTCCTTCAATTGTTCACTCAGAAATACCTTGTCCCATCCCTCCCGTCTTGGGACCTTGCTATGCCACAAGGGAGAGACAGCATTGGCGTCAATTATTCTAATCATAAGAGGCACATCCACGCATTTGTTCCTAATTTTTTCCATCCATTCCAAATAGGGTTGCAGCTCACAACCATACCTACAATACACGGACGCCACACAAAAATCCCCAATATCACATGCAACACTTACACATATCTCTTACTGTCTCCCTATACTTCCATTTGCACCAACTCCACGCCGTGGGTAGGGACAATGGGATTCTCGTTAATCCATTCATGCGCGTCACTAATTAGATGACGAAGCATTTGACTATTAAAATCTTTATTCAAGACATGTAGCACACAGCGCTTTACATAGCATCATAGATACTAGTGTTAATATAATAAATAGATAAATATAAATAAAAGAATAGGATAGATAATATTATGTTGTTATAGAACAACTGTCACTTCGGTGTAGTTTCCTCCGGATCACAGGTGGTCGGCGTAGAGCGGATGCAGCAGCTTGTAGGGTTAGGGGTGGACAGGACGGTCGTGGGCCCTCTTCCGTACTGCCCTCATAAATGTCGAGTGAATCGTGGAGCCCCATTTACAGTCGCCGCTCGTGAGCGAACGATGGACTCGTTCCGCCTCACCGAGTAAATAAAGAAACGATGAATTTCACCGTCAATGTTACCATCTCCCACTTATGCTACACCTCTTATGCCTCCTTACAATGCCAGACTAGAGTCAAGCTCAACAGAGTCTTCTTTCCCCACTAATTGTTCCAAGCCCGTTCCCTAGGCAGTGGTTTCGCTAGACAGTGGGTAGGGACAATTCAATTCAATTTAAATTCAAACCCCGAAGGGTACATTTATTGTTTATTGCTCAAAAAAATACAAGTCATGATTTATGCTGGAGGAGTACCGTAAACCTCCTCTTAAGAAATACCTTAAGTACCTCAATTACAGGAAAAATAATATTTTAATCAGGTGTTATTCAAGTCCGAAAGTATATAAAAATAAACAAAATATATAACAACCCAGCTAACTTAATTAGCTAACTAAAATGTATAATTCTACCCTAAAAAATAAGTTACCTAACCTAACCTAATTCTAATTGACTCTGGTTTCCGTTTGTATGTCGAGAACGACGGTGAATGGTTATAACAGGTACAGGTATTCTTGTTGTAGATTTCGGAGTATTGCGCTAGCAGGTAGGGGCCAGTTTGGTAGGTGTTGCTTCAATTCATTCCTTTCTTTCTCGTAGAGAGTACATTGATAGATGCCGTGGATCGGATCGTCTGTTTGTTGACAGTTCGAGCATGCATCGCTATCCTCTTTGCCAATTCTGTGCAGATGGGAGCGAAAATTTCCATGACCAGTAATTACTTGTAGTTGGGTACTACTTAAATGTTTGTAATTCCAGATAACATTAGAAATAAATTAATGTGTGATTCTGCCTCTTTCACTTGCGTTCCACTCCTCTTGCCAGGCTTGTATGGTGATCGCACGGAGATGTTGCTTCAGTGCTCTCTTGCCAGGATGTTCGTCTTCTGCCACCACCACACCCAAGTGTGTGGTAGTGGGGAATCTTCTCAGGTTTTGTCTTGCGAATATCTCAGATAGCACCATGGTTAACGGTGGTTGCGCTGCGAAGACACCAGCAGCATCCCTGGAATAGAATAACTGTGGAATAGCACCCAACTATCGCTCGGCAGCAATATCCATAGAGACTCTTAAGCTTTCTGGCATTGAGAGATAGCGACACATCGTTGCCCCATACCATTATTGCATAGGATACGATCGGGATTACAGCTTTCTGGTAATGGTTGCCATGGGATTAGGTAAAGTTCCCCAATTAGTTCTCGAGTACCTGCACAGAGAATGAAACAGATTTTTAGCTCTGTCTGTCACGTTTTTAACATGCGAAATAAAAGAGCATCTTTCAGCTAAGGTCACACCCAGATACTGATTTGAATCTTTAGCTTTAATCGAAGTTTTATTGATTTTGAAGATTGGCATGCGTTTACATCGCCCTTTAAGAAGTACAAAACAGATTTTGTTAGGAGAAACCTGAAGTTTCGACTTTTGAGCCCAGTTACTTATGATATTTAAAGCCTCGTTTCCTCTAGATCCCAGTTCTATTCTGGAATAACCTTCAATTAGTAGACACATATACTGCATATGCAGTAAAAGTGCATCCTTGCGGCAGCTGGGACTCTAGGAGGTAATCCATATTTAAATTCCAGAGAAGTGGACCTAGAACAGATCCTTGTGGACAACCTTTACTTAAACGCTTTACTGCTTTATAAAAGCCAGATGAGTATGAAATCCATTGATCTTGCAAATAGCTTCTGATAAGCGAGATAAGTTGCTGTGAAATGTTTATATGCACTAATCGTAAAATTATACGGGGCCACCATAGGTTGTCAAATGCTCCAACTATATCAATGAAAATTGCCACAAAGTATTTGGAAGACGAATCCTTAATGGCATTCGTAACTTTTAAAATGGCATCAGTTGTCGACTTGCCCTGTCTAAACCCATATTGAATGGGGCAATGCAGTTTTCTCTTAGGTATTTTTAAATGAAGCTGTTTCCTTATGAATCTTTCCAAGATTTTGCCAAGTACGGGAAGTAATGTTATTGGCCTATAAGATTTAGGATGGGTCGGATCTGAAGTTGTTGACTTGGGTATGGTGATGAGATTTCCCACCTTCCAGATTCTTGGAAAGTAGCCGAGAGTAAAGCAATCATCGAATATGCGCAGAAAATAGTCCTCAAAAATGGGATAGATTAGATGAATGACTTTGCCAGGTATATGGTCAGGCTCAGGAGCCTTTTTCCCGTTTTGTTCAAAAACAGCTGCAAAGATGTTATCCTTCGTAAGGTGTGGAATCCTCGCTTGACTGCCTTGTCGAATGACACTGTGGACTCGTGCACGTTTATGGTAATTGGTGTCAGTTCTGCAATCGTCATCAGGGACTAATGTTTCAAGAATTGCCCTTGTTGATTACCGATGATGGAACAGATTTAACTTTAAGCTTTTTAGCAGATAGCGTATAAGTAAGACCCCACGAATTTGTTTGCATATCCTTCTGGACAAACTGCTGCCAAGATTTCCACTTACTTCTCTCGATTGCAACTAAATATCTTTCTTTAACCTAGTTGTATCTATTAAGATATTCTCGGCGATCATCGTACCGTCTAACGCGCTGAAATCGTCTTCTTGCAATGCGGACTTGTTTTTGCAGTTTTGAAATTTTTTGGGACCACCAGGGGATTGGCCTACATTTGGGATGTTTAATTTTTAGCACTCTGTCACAAATGTTTTGAATTTTCTGTGTTAGCAAAGTAGCTCTGTATTCAAGATTGGTCAAAGTTGGTTTCGTGTTACTCTCAATGTGGGCCAAAGATCCTTGTGCTTCAATAATTAATCTAGGAAGATCTATATTTTTCAGATGATAGTTTTTAAAGTTAGCAGGCTGTTCCTTCTTATCGTGATTGATGCTGTACGAAATAAATCGATGATCGCTTTGAATAATATTATCAAGAACGTCCCAGTCTTTAAGATGCGGGAGCATTGCGTCTGATGTCAGAGTGATATCAATATTAGACTCACCGTGATTGCTACTGTAGGTTGTCAGCGTATGTGGTGTATTACTTATAAATAAATCTTGGTCATAAATGATTCAATGTCTTCACCACGCGTGTCTGTAGTACGGGAGTACCATAACGGTGATTTGGCATTGATATCGGCTGCAGTGAGAAGTGGCTTATGTTTGATTGTTGCAATTACATGGCCTAGGTGTTGCAGCGTGTCTGTATGATCTTCGCCTGGAGGAAAGTATGCAGAGATGGCGTAAAACGTAAACCCCGACGTCGTTATTTCGATAGCGATGTGCACAGATGATTGAAAGCAAGCACATCAAATTTCTAGTTAAAAACAAGAATAGCTGCGAAAAAGCGTTTATTGGCCTTCAGATGTACAACTTGAGCGGCATCAGAGATGTCCATAATTCTATATTCTTGTATGTTGTGGTGGTTAAAGCAGTATGGTTCTTGAATCAGCATAACGTCTAGTTTTTGTTCAGAGGCAGTGCCTCTTACTTCTGAAATTGCAATTTTAGAATTCTGAAGGTTAATCTGTGCACATTTAACATTGAGTGAGGCGTTAGGAGCCATAGTCAGTCTTGCCGATCAGATCTTTAATCTTGCGGATGTAAGTGGGACATTTCGGAGAGTCCGTTTGGTGTTTTTGTTCCTCTTCTGGCAGTTTAGAACTTTTACAGTTAGCACATACTGAGTTTTCCTCCTTAACTTTGCACTCTTTAAATGAATAATTACCAGCACAGCGTCCACAGGTCTGTTCGCTTTGGCAGTCTTTACTTTGATGTCCAAATTTCTGACACTTATAGCATCTTGTTATTCTAATATGGTCTGATACTTTGCAAGTCTGCCACCCAATTGCCAGCCAATCTCGTAGTATTACTGTTCGTATTTTGCGGTCGATTTCAACAACCCATGTCGTTGTGCTTCGGTCTTTAGGCCCGATTTTAAATCGGGGGCTGAAGTCTTCCCGTGAGAAGTTAGCCAGTCTCTCATTTTGTTGGAAGGCAGACTCCCTTAGTTCCTTTAGTGGGTAGGGACAGCGGGAATCTCGTTAATCCATTCATGCGCGTCACTAATTAGATGACGAGGCATTTGACTATCAGAGCCCGAATGGCGAGGCCACATTTACACTTGGACGGGTTAACCCCGCCAAGAGAGTGACACTCCTCGGTCTTCATCATTTTAGCCGGAATGGACTAACTGGACGAAGGAGAGATGTTCAAGGAGGAGGGCCAAAGGGCTCCTTGTCGGGTTTACGAAATACAATAGGAAACCCGAGGAAACCGTGAGGGCCGAAGCCCCTACAGATGGTAAAACCAAAGGAACATCACTGCTGATTTTCGAGGACTTGCGGCGCCGCGTCCGCGACCCATCCGAGAGGCCGTGGACGCATTGAACCGCACCTAATTTCTCCATAAACCGCAGAGTGCCATCGTGCTACAGCGGAGCCACTGCGTGCTGGAAGCCACCGAAGCGGACTCACTTAGTGCTCTTCCTTCCACCGACTGATGAAGCTGCGCTGTCCAATATGCATCAAGCGCGTTCCGCCCACCCGCGACTTGGTCCACTATGCCCAAGAGGCGCCCACGGCACCACCGGATCTTTCGATTCGCAATATCCGTAAATGCACACTCTCGGACATAGTCAACCGCGGAAACCCCTAACCGGTCGAACCGCTTTAATCGCAAGAACGGGATGAATCGTGACAACTGCGGGATCCTCAGCCCCCCGGACTTCGTAGGAGCGTGAAAGTATCCCACCGGTATATCGTGGGGGAGGCGTAGCCAGGTCCGAACCGAAGTTCGGACCACAACGTCCTGACGGCGCAGTACACCCGCATTGAGTCTCCCAAATGTCCAAGCATGATAAAACTTGGGCAAGAAAAAGACTCGCAGCAGGTGCATCCTCTGCTGAGGCTTCAGCGGAGCACAAGTGATCCGCGTCAACCCAGCAGCCACACCCTCCGAACCGCATCCGCACATCCCACTACCCCTAAACTGGATACCCAGGTACTTCCAAATACTGGACGCATCCACTTGGTGAATCGTGTTTTGTCCTACTTTAAAGGTGGGTTTTGTCACGAGCTTCACTTTGTGGTGACGTCCAGAAGCCACCAAGGATAAGGCCGACACTTGTTGGGGTTCAACAAGAGACCGGCTATGCGAAGCTCCGCTTCGAGAACATCCAGATTGGATGGTCGCGCACAAAACGACGTCGTCCGCAAAAGCGAGTGCCGGAACTTTGGTCGCATCCGTTAGACGAAAGTCCACCTCGGTGGACAGCCTCTTCAGAGCCCGGTCCAAGACCAGGTTAAAGAGGAGAGGAGAGAGTGGGTCTCCCTGCCTCACCCCACACCGCACTTGCACGAAGTGCCTCCTCCCGCCGTCCTCCAACACGGTCTCCGCACTCCTATATATGGACCGGACGTACTCCACAAATGGTTGTGGAAGTCCGGCCTGTTCGCAAGCACGCACTATGGGACATCGTCAGCATTGTGTCAAGGACCGAGAGATTATCTGCGATCTCGTCCACGCCGCTTAAGAAGCCCCTTTGATACTTTGTGAACAAGTCGGAATGCGTTGAACACGTGCGGATAAGGCACGGTGGAAGTGTCGTGCGACTACCGACGCGATCGAAATCGGCCGATAGTCTGCAGGTGTTCGCGGTGCGTCGGTCTTTGGAATACAGACCGTTGGCGTGCGGGTGAGTTCTGCAGGCAGACATCTTCCCAACAGCAGCACATTGAAAAGAAGGGCAGCGGTCTCCGGCGGAAGCTTGTTCCACACGGAAACCGCTATTCCGTCGGGCCCCGGCGCTGCACTATTCCGGACCCGAGACCTTACCACCTCCTCGATAGAGATGGGGTCCCACACCCGGCGTGCAAGCTCACCATGATCGGAGACCTCCTCCGCCCATCCCTCGACCTCAGCAGAGCCCTCCGAAAAGACGCCTCGCCAAAAATCGACGAATGCGAGATTGCGATTAGGACCCCGATTTGCCCCCTCTCGACGATCACCAAGGATTCGAGCCAAACACGCCTTAGGTTCCTTCCGGTACAGCTCCTGCGCCCGAGCGTACTCCCTTGTCCTCGCCGTATGCCTGCTCACCAATGCGCCGTCGACATCTAGGTTGCTCTGATCCCCTCTAGTACTAACCCTCTTGACGGGGAAGACATCCCGCAGCCAGCCCAGCAACTGGCCCGAAACATCCCTCCCATCGCAAGCCCGTCTCGCGATGTTATAGAGATGGTCTCCCTGAAACCCGAGGCGCTGCCAGTCGACCCCTCCGACAAGGTCGGCGATAGCGCCCCTGATCGCCCCATCGAAAGAAGGGGGCTCGGGAGGGTTTTCCTGTTGAGGATCAGTCTAACGAGGCGCATCACCATCACGCTGTTCGGGGAGGTTTATTTGCGGCGCCTGCAGAATGCGTTCGATGTCCTTGGCGTTATTAGCTTCGTCTGGATGCGCCCTCCGTATGTGCAACCTGCGGCCATTGGTGGTAGTAAACGACCGTGCACAATACGGGCACGGATTTACGGATTTTGGGCGGGCCCCCCATCGGCATTCCGAACAGCAGCAAATGCAGGAGCCCCAGCCTGGGGGCCGGGGGGAACTGAAGGAACATTACCTGAAACCGAGCCTGCAAGATAACGTGGGCTTAAGTAAGGGGAAGCTGCAAACCTCCCCTCACGTCCAGCCTTGTCCGTTAGCCGAACACCCCGCCGACTTGACCCAGCTGCGCAATCTCCGCTGCGACGGAACGAACGACTCTTCCTCCCCGTCTGCGGTTTCCTCCAACTCGTTTTACGGAGATGGAGGACCTACAGACAGGACCCTCGCGGAAGGGGGTCCTAAATCCCTCCGGTCGGGCGGGCGGGCCATCACGCCATAATTTCAGGACTTACATCAGAACCACACCACGATTCCAAGTCCCCGTCCGCCGTTCTTCAAGAGCGAGCTAAGTTCCATCAGCGATAGATGTCCGTTACCGGCGGGAACCACTAGGAGGTGGACATCGGCGTATCTACGACCCTACTAACCCGGACCATCGCCCAAATGTTCGAGTCTTAGTTACTCCCGCCGTTTACCCGCGCTTGCTTGAATTTCTTCACGTTGACACTCAGAGCACTGGGCAGAAATCACATTGCGTCAACACCCGCAGGGGCCATCGCATTGCTTTGTTTTAATTAGAGTCGGATTTCCCCGGTCCGTGCCAGTTCTGAGCAGACCGTTGAATGGCGGCCGAAGAGGACTTCCGGACACCCTGACGGACAGCAGGAAGCTCGTTAATACATTCATGTGCGTCACTAATTAAATGACGAGGCCTTTGGCTATTAAAAATATTTATTCAAAATAATAATAAATACATGTTGCATTTAAAGTAATTAAAATGCATAAATATTAAGGTGTTAAAATAAATGTAATATTTAAAGTTTAATTAAAATGTTTGGGAAATTTGACGGCCTAGTTTTCAGATCAGTTGTGACATCCGATGACTTCACGCTTGCGCCAGCTAGACCTCATAAAGTTCGCGTGGATGAATGACCCTCACTTTAGGGTGTTGTGTACACAACAGGTCCTGACGCTGGCGGGGATTTCAAGTTTTGCTGTAGCAGGGTCGTAACCTCGTTGCCAGAAGCTTTTGCACCCATTATAATAGGAGTGTACAAGAAGTTTTTCCCGGCCAACGAGTTTTGGCAGCTTCTATGAAGCGTGGGTTGTTGGAAACGGCCTCTTTTCGTGCATACATAGAACTTAAGCTGGTTGCACTGACGTCACCATATTTTCTGAGGAGGTATGCACTACTAGATCGGGCTTGAAAAGTTGCCCACTTGGATGGCGAACGTGGAGCTCCCCTTCAACCTTCCAACCGTTAGACTGGCAGTGCTTCGCGATGGTTTTGGCTATGGCTTTGTGGCGGAGAATTCTGAGACCGTGAGTCTGCAGACAGTTTTGGAGGATGTGGCAGATGGTTTCAGTTTTACCACACCCGTTCCGGCACTTCCGTTCCCGTTCCTCAGGGGGCTGGAGGGTATTCCCCTGGATGGTAGGTTAGCGGTGCGCAGATGGATGGCGCGCACAAAGTCCCGTCCGGTCCAGCCTTTAGGTTTGTTATCTATCCAGCCCCTGTTCGCCGGCTCCTGGGCGGATAGTTCAAGACCAGAGGAGATGGGGCTGTATATGATATTCTCTCGCCACTGGTGGTCGGGTGGCGTGTCAGTTGTCATTTCGTCCAGTTTCTGTAATATTGCACTCGTGTCCTCGTCCTGCATTACAAACGACAAAAAAAAAGGAACCCGAAGGCACGTTTATTCAAAACAGCCGCCAAATTGGGCGGAAAGTCAATTACAAAATTTTGAAATGTATTTACAATATTTCCATAAATTTTTACTAATTTAAAAAAAGATAGAGTTCCAGCTTTCTTGCGTCAAAGTTTACCGTCTCCTAAATTGAAGATTGACAAAATTGAGAAGAATAAATTATCAAAGCTTTCCCAAACCTTGCTTTTCGGTTTTGAAAATTGAACAAAATGGTGAATTAAATGTGACAAGAAAAGTCCAGTGTAGGAAAAGTTTGAGAAATTTTACAACATTTTAGGCTGACGGGAGCGAGTAGAAATGTAAAATTATAAGTAAAAAAGAACCTAAAACTAACTTAAGAAAACCTAACTTAAAACTAACAATCACACTAAGGTGAGTGAAGTGAGAGTGTTTTGCGTGTATGATTGTGTGATTGTGCGTGTTTGTTTTTGTGTGTATGGTTGTGTGATTGTGCTAGAGAAAATGTGTGTGTGTGTGAGAATGTGTGTGTGTGTGTGTAATGACTGTAATGTTGTGTGTGTTTTGTGGAAATTGTATGTTCAAATATTTACATTGAATTCAAAATGTCAAATCCGTGTAGTCATATTCGAGTAGTCAAATCCGGGTGATTTCCTAATCCGTTTTGTGCGTTTGCGAACAGGTGGTGCTCCAAAAACTAGTGGATTGAGTCATCATAACCTAACATTACTGTTGTGTTCTTAATTTTGGGTTTATCAATTGATAATGAAACTATCACAGGAGAGACACGTTTTATTGCACACACCATTACATTGTTGCATCGAGAGGGCTCGCAACATCGAGTGATTCGGCTACTCTCCATACTTGTATGTGAACATCGAGATACATATACTACATCTCCCCCTTTTTTTATACGTTTAAAAAGAAAACAAACTAAACAAATTGTTATAAAATTCGAAAACGTTACACAACAAAATCATGATATTTCTGTGGTAGTTTAATTGTGCATTTTGGTCTTGTCATGGGCATGGTAGGAGTTGTCATAGTTGGGCTAGTATTTCTGGTAGGACTAGTTAGGTCACGAATTGGGGAACTGGGAATTTCTGTTCGGTCTTGAATTTGAGAGTTTACCTTGGGTTTGAAAAGCTCTTCTTGTTCTTCCATGAATACTGGTGGGGCATTCATAGAAGGTCTTAGGTCTTTCCTATTTCGCCGAATGAAGCTTGATTCTGTTTGAACGATGTATGACCTCGGTTTTTCATGTTTGTGTACTACTTTTCCAGGTTTCCAAATTCTGCCTGTCTTGACTAGAACACTTTGATTTTTACTTAGACTAGGTAAATCTCTTGCATTTCTGTCATAATATTTTTTTGTTTTCGTTTGTGCAAGCTCCTTATCCCTTTTAATATTTATAGGAATTTGAGGTCGTAAACACTCGGTCTTAATCGGTAGTTTTTCTCTGAGGGTCCTGTTTTGCATGGCCTGCGTGGGCGAAACCCTGGTTGTTTTAATTGGAGTATTCCGGTATGCGAGTAGTGCTGGATATATGTCTGTATTTTCTTCATACGACTTGCGAAGAATGTTTTTTGCAATTTGCACTCCCCTTTCTGCCATTCCATTGGATTGTGGATAACGTGGACTTGAAGTGCTGAGGGAAAAATCCCATTCCGTAGCGAATCTTCTAAATTCGTAACTATCGAAAGGCATGTTGTCTGATACAAGCTCTTCAGGAATTCCATATCGGGAAAAAATTTCTTTAAATTTGATGGTCAAATGTGCCGCTGTTTTTCCTTGCAAGCGAATTATTTCCCACCAGTTTGAGAAATAGTCGATTACTATTAGAAAATCCATTCCTCTAAACGTCATTATATCAGCAGCAATCTTTTTCCAAGCGCGATCTGGAACCGGGTGAGGAATTAGTGATTCCTTCTGATTTTGATGTCTATATTTTTCACAGATCCAACAACGCATGACCATATTTTCTATTTGTTTGGAAATTCCAGGCCAGTACACAGTCGATCTTGCCCGAATTTTACATTTTTCAATGCCCTGATGTCCTTCGTGTATTTGTGATAGAATGTCTTCACGAAAAGTCTGGGGAATGACTAATCTGTTTCCTTTGAAAATCAAACCGTCATCGGTACAAAGTTCGTCTCTAATATTCCAATAAAATTTTATTGTTTCCAGCACTTGTATCTTCCTTTTAGGCCAACCATTTTTGCAATAGTTCAGAAGTTCTAGCATTGACTTGTCCGTATTCATTGCTTCTTTGATTTTTTCTTTCTTCTCCTTCGTCACAGCTATATGTTTCGATATACTGTGTACTACAGATTCCAAATCTTCATCATCTTTTACAGTATCCTTCAAAAAGTTTCTAGAAAGAGTATCAGCTAGATACATATGTTTTCCTTGAATGAATTCCAAATGAAAGTCATATTTCAATGTTCTTAACAACATACGTTGTAGTCTTGCTGTCGTTTGTCCTATATTCTTTCTAGTTATTGCTAGTAGTGGTTTGTGATCTGTTTGCACCGTCACGTGTCTTCCGTAAATATAATAATGAAATTTTTCTAAACAGTACACTACTGCAAGCAGTTCCTTCTCAATTTGTGCGTAATTGATTTCTGTTTCCGTTAATGCTCTTGAAGCATAAGCCACTGGCTGTCCGTTCTGTAACAAACAACAACCTATCCCTTTCTTTGAAGCATCTGTTTGGATAACGATATTTTCCTTTGGGTCGAAATATTTCATGGTCGGTTGTTTACTAAGTAATTCTTTTAATTTATTGAAGACTTCTGTATGCCTATGGGTCCAATGCCACTCAACGTTTTGCTTCAGTAGCTCTCTTAATGGGGCATTAATTATTGCTACATTAGGAATAAATGACGAAAGAAAATTTATCATTCCCAAAAAACGTTTTACTTCTTCCTTGCACTTGGGCTCAGACATTTCTCGTATTGCACATACTTTATCGTCATCTGGCTTTATACCCTTGTCCGTTATTATGTTTCCCATATATCGTACGCTTTTTATTTTATACTGAATTTTATCCTTGTTAAATTTTATATTGTTTTCTAGAGCTGTGTTTAAGACTCTTTGTAAAATCTCATCGTGGCCCTTTTCATTATTTGCCACGATGATGAGATCATCAAAAATAACGCTTACTCCCGATATATGGCCAAAAATACGAATGACATGTTTTTGAAAAACTTCTGGAGCCGATTTAATTCCGAATGGCATCCGTAAAAATTTGTATCTACCCACATGGGTGTTGAAACAACACAAATCTGAACTTTCCTTATCTAAAGGCACATGCCAGAATCCAGCGCTCATATCTATTACTGTAAAAATCTTCTTACCAGCTAAACGTGGAATTATATCCTGGGCTGTGGGTATCATATAGTGCTCCCTTTTTATGGCTTTGTTCAAATCCTTAGGGTCCAAGCAGAGTCTCAGCTGTCCTGTTTTCTTCTCAACAATCACTAGACTGTTAACCCAATCTGTCGGATATTCCACCTTCTCAATAATTCCTTGGCGTTCCAATTCTTTCAAGGTTTCTTCTAGTTTGGGCTGGAGTGATAAAGGAATGCGTCTAGGAGGATGAACAACAGGAATAATGTCTTTGTCGATTTCTATGTGATGTGCTGTGTCCAATACACCTACGCCTATAAAAACATTTCTATACTCATCTATTACATCATTAACAGTACAGTAGTTTTTGTTAATTTGGTCAATTCTTTTAATCAAATTTAATGAGATACAGCCTGCTAACCCTGAAATAGGTTGAGATTTTACATCTGCAACAACAAACTCAAGACGCTTTACATTGTCTTTATATTTACACTCTAGTGTAACTTTTCCAGTTGTATTTAGTTTCATATTGCCAAATGTTAACAAAGTTCCCTTATATGGAGAAATACAATTTAATTGAATTGACAATTTATCTAAAATGTACATTGGCAAAATATTTACCTCCGCTCCTGAGTCAAGTTTAAATTTCACTGCGACATTATTTATCGATAAATACTCATACCAGGCTTTAGAATTTTCTCCCGACACTTCGGAGACGAAAAAACTTTCAGAACTTCCTTCTTCTGTTACTTCTTTAATTTTTCTTCTATCTGGAATTGGTCCGCTTCGTCTGTTTTCAGTTTCCACTTGATTTTCTCCGTTTTCTTCGTAACTTGCTCTTTCTTCACAGCTTCTACTCTTGCTCCATTTTTAAACAACTGGGCTTGTCGTTCACTCTGCAAGGCGGCACGACAGTACTGGATGCAATCAGCCAACAATAAATTTGGTTCTCGTAGCAATCTCTTCTGTAAAGCTTTATCTCGGATTCCGTACACTATGCGATCTCGGATTAATCCTTCCTTCAATGTACCAAACTCACAGGTGGCTACCTTGTTTTGTAGTTCCGTTACGAATGAATCAAATGTCTCTCCTTCTCTTTGGACAATGCTGTTAAAGTTGAACCTCTCGATCGTGATATTCTTTAAAGGCTGGCAGTAATCCTTAAATTTGTTGACTACTGCTCTGAAGTTTCCCCTTTCTTCGGCTGTGGCCCATACGAAATTATTCATCAACTCTTGAGCATCTTCGCCAATGAGGTTAAGTAGCAGCGCTATTTTCCTTTTCTCCGTGGCCTCGTCTAATCCCGATGCGCTCAGAAATGTTTCAAATGTATTGTACCATTTGGTTCAGTTGACGTTGGGAACTCCTTTTATTTTTAGCGTCGGTGGTTTATTAACTCCTTCCATCTTCCTTGGTTCACGTGTTTTTGTAACACCCTAACCTCGATTTTTCAAATCTTCCAACATCCGAGTTGTGTGGCACTATTCTGCGTTTGTGACACTTTCAATTAGACTTGTTTCACACCTGACACCATGTTGTGTTCTTAATTTTGGGTTTATCAATTGATATTGAAACTATCACAGGAGAGACACGTTTTATTGCACACACCATTACATTGTTGCCTCGAGAGGGCTCGCAACATCGAGTGATTCGGCTACTCTCCATACTTGTATGTGAACATCGAGATACATATACTACAATTACATGCTAACCTGACTAACTTATTCTAAAGTCACATGCGGGGGGGTCAAGTCCAGGGAAAGTGCACTGAACATTTCGTCATTGTCAATGTAGAGGACCTGTGTAAGGTCAGGTGGCCAGGTTCCGGTGATACCCCGGATCCGTTCCTGAACTTCCCCGAAAAGGGGGCATTCCAAAATGCGGTGAACCGGGTCATCGTCATAGTCGGGGCAATTTGGACACAATGAGTTTTCGCTTTTTCCAAGTCGTAATTGGTGAATACCAAAGTTCCCATGTCCCGTGAGGACCTGAGACTTGTGATGCGAAAACGTGATCGGGGGTCCTTCAAGGCCCTTTCATTGATATTTCCCAACGGTTTTGCCAACAATCAAGCGCTCGAAGTTTGACATATTCCTTACAGTGGCGGATGGAGTCGAAAGTATGAGGGGCAATTATTTCATCAATGAATAAAACACTGCGACCGTGTTTTACTTCACTGATGCAATTCCCAACTTGAATTTCTAGGTCCATGGGCAAAGTTCTAGCGAGAACAGAAGCTGCTTATTTCGAGACCGATACGTAGCATTTTGCGAGGACGCGATTAAACGGCGCCTGAGCAGATAAGTATTGCCTAGTGTTCTTGGCAATGTGAAGTCGGTCCGACCAGACACGGCTGCCATATGCAATAATTGGAACAATGGCTCCGTAATAAATCGTTTTGAGTGATTTATCACAAGTTTGTCCAAACTTTCTTGCAGCGAGGCTTCGTAGGCTTATCGTAATCTGCCGGATTTTCTTCGCAGAGTGGCTAGCATGGTTTTCAAAATGCAGTTTTGAATCAATAAGTATACCAAGATGCTTTTGAGTCTTCACCAGCTCAATCTTGTGATCATTAATCATGATGTTGAGGTCACGGTGGTGGGTTCTCTGAGGGCATTTGTGGATCATGAATTTCGTTTTGGTTTCTGAAACTGACAATTTATTACGCGTAGCCCAAACTGTAATTTTGTTAATTACGTGAGTTAATCGTGTTTTAAATTGAGTCCGAAGGTCCGACTCCACTATGACAGCAAGATCGTCCGCATATAATTAAGTTCGAAGAACACAAACTTTTGTTTTTAAAAATTTTATTTAATTAATACACGAGCTCTCTAGAGCGATGCCTAATAAGAACTAATTACATTTTTGGGAGAAATGGTCTTATATATTAAAACCACATGTGTTTCCTATACAATGAATAACATTATGGATAAAAATGTGTGAGGTCTCTTCATGTAAACTTCCCGCGGTGGTTGAAATCAATGAATGGAGAATAGGGGATAAACATCCTGGATCGGACAGACATAATTTCTCCCCCCTTAAGTCAAAGGGTCCTCGCTTTGCAATATGCAATATGACGCTACCATCTTCTACGGGTGAATTTGCAAATGTCCTGTAGATTTGAATTAGATATTTTCTAAAAATATGCGCTGTTATTGTCAGAACGATAATTATTATCCAAAGGATTGAAGTAGCAGACGCATGGATTAGATGTATTGTTGGATCGATTTTGATGTCGGGTTTCATGTCCTCGGCTTCTTCATGAAGTGAAGAAATCTTCCAAATGTTTTTGCTGTAGTTTTACGGATTTATTCATTTTGAAATTAGCTAGTGGGGTTTCCAGGGGTGTTCTATAGGTGTAGTTGCTGTAGGTGTTGTCGAATTTCATTTGGTCGACTATGATTCTACAGTTGTTTCCGCCTGAAGAAACTAGTACGCTTCCGTTTATTATTTCTTGCTTGATTTCTTCTTTGCAAATTTCCATTATCTTCGAGGGTTTACGCGTCGAGATTAGTACTTTGTTGTTGGACAGTTGTTTAATGACCTTGTAGTCGTTGGTAGTTTGAAGAAAATTACAGGTGTGTGGATAGCTAATGTGACATTTGTCCGGTTCTGGGGTAGCAGTGCAGAGAGTCTGATTTTCAATTTGTTGGCAAATTTCCAAAATTCTCCTTTTTCTGCAAATAGTCGATATTTTCAGGGCAGCATTAATATTTGATATTGCGAATTGGGTAAAGGGTATATTCTTTGGTAATTATATGGATTAGGATCGAGGATACGAATATATAATATACATGTTATTACATTATTTACCGATACAATTTTAAATTTTGAAAATTCTATTATTTTGAGGACGTGCGTTCCGTTCAATTCAATTAATTCATCCGTTTTATAGATTAATTTAAGGTGATTGTAAAATTTGGAAGAGTTCTTGAGCTGATATAGTTTCTAGATTTGAAATTTCGTTAAAAGCTAATGTTATCATTCTTTGAATGCTTTGGATTGTATTTAATAGTTTTTCAGCTAAATAAATATTATGTTAAATTAACATTTCATTTTCATGTTTGTTATTAAAATCATTTAAAGCTTCTAGTGAAGTATTGATATTTTTTTGTAAGACGTGCATGTCATTCATGTATCTTTTCGTGATGTGGATGGCAAAAGAAGTATACTTATTTACTTGTTTAATTATTTTTTCTTGATTTTTGAACAAATGGTCAAGATCTAAATTAATTTCTTTTAAATCATCTTGATCTAAATTTCCGGTTATGAAGCGTATCTCAGAGCCCAAACCGTCGATTAAAGAACGTTTGTATCGATAATTAAATTTTTGAAGTGCATCTTCGATTTGCATGCACGTGTCTTTTAGAGCTTCAATTAAATAGGGAGAATCTTGTTTAGACTTAACTTCTAAGATATAAGTGTTAGATAAAAGATTTTTATAACTACGTTCTATGTTACTAATATTAAAATAAAAACAAAACTTATGGTAATGATTGATGGTTTTAGAAGTACCGATGTCTTCCAAAAAGTATCCATTACTCGGGATCCTTTCTATACGAAGGGTCAGGCTGGTTGACATACATAAGGATTAGTCTGCAACGAAAATGTTTTCCTCAGTCTTTTGATATTTCTAGGATGGGCATTAGCGGGGAATTTTGATTTTTCCTTTTTGCCTTCAATTTTGTTTTTACTAATGCTTGTTATATTTACTTTTTCATAGCAAGGGTCGGCTTTTCTTATCTTTTGTTTCTTTACGTATACTGCGGGTTCATTGACATGTATTTGGTCTTTTAAATTTTTATTTCTTTTTTCTAATATTTTGGTACCGCGATTTAATTGTTTTTGATAGATTTGTTCATAAAATGGCAATATTTCGCTTTTTCTTTTATCGTTGTAAGCCTCGTAGACTGTTTTATCTGTTTTATCAAGATCTATTTCATGAGCATGTAAATTTTCATAGGGGCCGTATAAAAGACTAAAAGGTGTAAAACCAGTTGTTGAATGGATTGACTGATTATAAATTAATACAGCTGATATCATTAAATTTTGAGGAGATTCGTTCGAGTTTTCAATTTTGAGTGTTCTGAGTTTTTCAAGAAGAGTTGAATGTATTCTTTCAATTGGAGAATTGGAACTGGGGTTGTAGTTTGTGGTGAAATGTAAATTAATTTTAAATAACTTGCAAAATTCTTGTAAAACATTGTTTTCAAATTCTTTTCCTCCGTCGCACACAATTTTTGTGGGGTAATTGTGATGTGCAAAGTAATGACGTAATTTATTTAAGATGGTTATTGCTAACAGGTCTTCTACAAAGTATGCTTGTGTATATTTTGAAATATGATTGAAATATGATTGTGATGAATTTGTTATTATCAAAACTAAATGTGTCAACATGAATGACTTGAAATGGCTTTTTCGCTAATAATGGGCCTGAAAAAGGTATTTGATATGGGTGTCTTTCGTATTTACTCTGTAAACAAGTTTCACATTCGTTAATAATTTTGTTAATTTTTGTTTTCATATATGGCCAATACACAATTTGTTTTAAGTGATTATAAGTTTCGGTAATTCCGTTATGATTATTTCTGTGGTAGTCGTTAATAATTCCATTTTGTTGATCAGTTTTCTCCAAATCTCTACATAAAATATTACATTTTGTTATTTGTAAGATTTTATCAAAAAGTTGAGAACATATCGTACGGAAAATAGATTCAATTTCTTTTTCGGCAAAATAGATTCCATATAATTGCTTTGGATTAATAATTTCTTTAAATGCGTTTGTGAGATTTTCCAGTTCATGACCTTTTCTTAACGTAATTACATGATGATGTTTCTTGAATGGTCGCGTGTAGGAAATATTGAACGGATTACGTGTTTTAATAACTATCCTATTTGTGAAATGATTTAATGGTTTTTCGGAAATTGGCATAGTAAACACGGGATTCTCGACGGATGTATGTTGTGTTTCGTTAGATGAAGGATTATCTAGCATTTGTTTTTGTGTTAATAATTCGTCTGTTTCCTTAGGTGTTAATATCTTTTCATCATCGACTTGGGGTATAATAGATATTAGATCTAAATCTTCATTGTTGATTTTTTCACGTATATTAATTTCAATTCTGGATAGAGCATCAGCTACAGAATTTTCTTTTCCTTTCTTATATTTTGTTGTATAGTCTTCTATGTCTTCTTCTGAACGTAATCTCCATTTTACTAATCTAGAATTCGGGTCTTTAAGTGAAAATAGCCAAACAATGGGTTTATGATCTGTTTCAATTTCGAAATGTTTACCATACAAATATGGTCTAAAGTGTTTCGTACTTTCGACTATAGCTAATAATTCCCTTTCAATAGTTGAATAATTTTTCTCAGCGGAATTTAGAGTGTTTGAGTAAAATGCTATCGGTTTATTATACGCTACCGATTGCAACATTACTCGCATCTGTAGTTAGATTAAAAGTTTTTGTAAAATCGGGGTAAGCAAGCACTGGAGCGTTTGTTAATAAATCTTTACATTTATAAAAAGCTTCTAGATATTGTTGGTCGTTTATATCAATTTTTGCACCCTTTTTTAAACATTTTGTAAATGGTGAAACCACTTTTGCAAAATTTCGTAAAAATCGGCGATAATATCCAACTAATCCTAGAAATGCTTTGATTTCTTTCGTTGTTTTTGGCAGTGGGTATTTTTGTATTGCTTCAATTTTTGAAGGATTTGGTTTAATCCCATTAGGCGTAATTACGTGTCCTAGGAATGCAACTTCTTTACAAAGAAACTCAGATTTGTCTAATTGGACTTTTAAATTGAATTCTTTCAACTTATTAAAGATTTGTTTAATATGAACCAAATATTCATGTAAGGATTTTGAAAAGATTACAACGTCATTCATATAAAGAAAACATGATTTATAAAGATATTCGCGTAAGACATTATCCATAACTCTTTGGAAAGTTGACGGGGCATTTTTTAAACCAAATGGCATTCTAACATACTCGTAATGTCCATTGTTTACTGAGAATGCTGTTTTTTCTATACTTTCCGGGTCCATTTCTATTTGGTGAAATCCTTGTTCTAAATCTATTGTTGTAAAAGTACGTACACTTTCCCAAATTATCTAGGATTTCATCAATTTTTGGTAGAGGATATTTGTCTTCGACCGTTTTTTCATTTAATTTTCTATGATCTATAACGAGACGCCATTTCTTTTTACCTGACGCATCTAACTTTTTTGGAACAATCCAGACAGGACTACTGTATGGCGATATTGAAGGTCTTATAATTTTATTATCTAGTAGTTTTTGTATTTGATTTTGGATTTCTGTTTTTAAATGATGGGGATACCTATATGATTTGCAATAAGCCGGTTCTTTGTTCGTGGTTCTAATTTTATGCTTTACAGCGTTTGTAAAAGAAAGATTTGAATTTTCGTCATAAAAGATGTTTTTAAACTGAGAGCAAAGTTTCAGAATTTCGTCTTTTTCTTCAGGGTTTAAATGAGATGTTCTAATTACTTTGGAAATGTTAATATTGCTTTTTGAAGTATTGGGTTTTTCAATATCAACATTAACTAGTGGCTCTACGTTGATAAGTTGTTGCCAATGTATTTCAGTACTAATAATTTCAGGAGCGGGTACTGTACAAATACTATTTTTTGCAGTAACAATTGACTCAGGAATTATTATTTTATTGCAATTTAATTCAGGAATGATTACTGGTCCATTTTCAACATTCGCGGGTATCCGGATATGATTGTTAATTTCTTGTGAGAAAGGTATAAAGTTTAGAGGATTGAGTTCAATAAAGAATGGAATCTTTATGTTACCAATTTCTAACGTTTGATTTTCATAATTAATTTTTGCATCAAGTTTTTGAAAGTCGTGGCTACTTAATAATGCGTCAAATCTGACGTGCCATTGTAATACGTGAAATGAGAGTTTCTCTTTTATGCCGTATTCTTGGAGAAGTGGAAATGAAATATTTTGGTCATTTCTTATCTCATTGTTAAGTGCTTTAATTGTAAAGGGCTTTTTGAAAAAATATTTTTGGAAATATTTATTAGCAGGGCCTGGATTGATAATGCTATTTGATGCTCCAGAATCTATAAGAATTTTTAGATTTAAACTAGGGATTGTAATAAACGGTAATTAGGTTTGCTAGAAAGTGAATTTAAGTCTGTTGTGAACATGAGGCAATTTCTTGAAAATTTTCCTGGGATTGTGAAGTTTGATGGGCATCGATTTCGTTTTCGAAAATTGCATTGTCGAATTGTTCATTAGAGTGTTCGCTTTCATGATAATTGACTTGAGTGTTATACAATTCCTCAAAAGTAAAATTTGGTTGACGATTCTGATTGAATGAAATTATTGTAGTTTCGGAAGTTGTTCTTATTTCTAAAATTATTACTGTTTTGTGGGGGATTATTTACTGAGGGGCGTATGCTATTTTTTGTACAAATTGACATTGGGACTGGTTTTTCTTCCCTTCTTTTTCCAAATACTTAAAAATTTGTCCTAAATCTTTGTGGTGGTGCAGGTCTTGGTTTTATATCAATGGGTCCTCTAGGAAATGAAATGTTTTGAGGTTTAGAAAAGCTTTGCGATTGACTAAACGAATTTGAAAAATTGTTTGTGGTCATTGAACGTACTGGTTGATAAGCGGGGTATTGTACTTTTTGCTTATTTGAATGGTCGAATTTGGGCGTTTTTCGTGAGTTTTGTTGCATGAAATTCATAAAATTGATTTGCGCTTTATTGTTATCAAATTTTCGACATTCAATTAGTGCATTTTCTAACGTTAACACCGATAATGACATCAAGTGTGTGCAATATGGCTCAATTATCCCGGATTAAAATGTGGCCAATGCTTGATTTTCATACATTTCAGTTTTGCTGATTTAAATGTCTCTATTTGGGGTTCTAATGCTGATGTGCTCTAATAAAATTTGCAACTTGCTTTTAAGTCTTTCAAAATATTGTTCGTAATTTTCGTAATTTAATTGAAAAGATGTACGCAAATCATTCGCTAATAATTTTTCAGAGCGCGGGTCGCCAAAGCGATTCAATAAAACGTTCTTTAGTTCCGACCATTTGGTACAATTATTGGATATAAGTACGTCTCTCGCGTCGCCAATTAATCTAGATTTAATTTGCTCAAATAACAAGCAATTAAACAAGCAGCCTTCCTCTGGTCTTTTTAAATAAGACAAATAACTTTGTACTTGTTTTATAAAATAGGCTAGATTTTTTGATCCTCTAGAATACTCTGGCAACATATCTTTTGCCATTGCCATTTCGGTTTGACTAACTGCCATGTTTACGATTGCCGCAGTTTCGGTATTTAAAATTGGAAAAATTGAATTTGAAATTTCGACTTCGTTTTTTCGTAAATCAATCGAAGTTATTAAGTTTACTTTAGCAATAGAATCTGCTAATTCTGCAATTAAGTCTTCTTCTTCGTCTTGTTCAATAAATGAATTAACTGAATTGTTTTTAACACGTAATGGTGAGCGCGATCTATCGCGAGGCATGTATATTATAAAATATGGAAGGACTTACAGGAGAGCCGCCGACATTTGGATGGCCTCAGGTGAAAGTCTTCCGCGAAGTGGATCGGATGACCTAGTGGACTTATAGTTGACCAAGGGCCCAGTAGATCACTCCCAGGTGTTTTCGTACCCAATAAACTCTTGAAAGAGACCGAAGCTTCTTCGATGGAATCTTCGCTTGGGTATCCTGTTCGCAGCGCCAATTAAGTTCGACGAACACAAACTTTTGTTTTTAAAAATTTAATTAATACACGAGCTCTCTAGAGCGATGCCTAATAAGAACTGATTACATTTTTGGTAGAAATTGTCTTAAATATTAAAACCACATGTGTTTCCTATACAATGAGTGACATTATGGATAAAAATGTGTGAGGTCTCTTCATGTAAACTTCCCGCGGTGGCTGAAATCAATGAATGGAGAATAGGGGATAAACATCCTGTATCGGACGGACATAATTATATGCAATTGGAGTTGCAAAGTCCGGCCAATCTGAGTTCAAAAGAACGTCCATGATCAAGTTCCATAAAATGGGGCCCAAAACGGATCCCTGAGGACAGCCTTTTGTGCATGTTTTTTGAACGGTGAAGTCTCCTTGAGTAAATTGCACTACTCGATCGGTCCCTTAATGTCGAAAAAGATTGTCGCCACATACTTGGCCTGGGAGTCTCGAATTGTTGAGACAAGTGAGTGCAACGCATCGCTTGTCGAACGACCTTTGACAAATCCAAATTGGCGTTGAGAATGTAACGGCGACAATTCTTCCTCCAGCTTTCTCCTGATGGTTTTCTCGAAGATTTTTCCATGTTCCGGAAGCAGCGTGATCGGGCGATAATTCTTAATATTTGCGTGGCTTGCTTTGGGGTCTTTCAGCAGAACTACAAGGTTGCCCTTTTTCGAGGTAGTCGGAAAATAATTTAGGGTCCAACACGCGTTGTAAATTCTGGTTATCAGCGGGGTAATTTTGGGGTGCAATTTTTTCAGAATTCTTCCTTTTAAATTGTCAAGGCCCGGAGCTTTTTTCTTTTGGGTTTGGGAGACAAAATTGTCGACCTCCTCCTCGGTGATCACAACGTCACTCCCCACTTCCGCAGTGGTTGTTCGAAAATCGCTTTGAGTGACACGTTGCTCCTTGGTGTTGGCGTCAGGTCGTCGTCCGGTAGTAAATTCATAATGAGAAATTCCATGGTTGATTGGAAATCCCTGGTTATGTTGTTGTCCTCGCCGGTTTGAAAAGATTGCAAAATTCCACGAGTTTTGAACTTTTCAGAGGCCAATTTGTAGACAACTCCCCAGGGTTCCCTTGCCAGGTCATTCTCGGCGACTTCCAACCAGCATTTCAGTCTCCGCTTCTCCACTTTCTCTTTCAAAGTTTGCTTGGCCCTGGTAATTCCCGCGAAAAGATGGTCGGAATATTCTCGAAATCTGTTGCGATAAAAGAGAGTCTTTTTCGCAAGATAGACTTTTTCGAAATCTCTCCAATTCTTCGTTCCACCAATCGGACCTTTCCACAAAATTTTTGCGTTTTTTCCAGTGTTTGAGAAAAATCTCCGCAAGTCCGCTGTATAGTTCCTTTGTCGCATTTTCGATTTCCGGGATGAAGTCGATCGTTGAAAATCTTTCATCCAAAAGGCTCATGAGGTCATCGACATGCGGTTGAAGAACTTCATCTTTGATCGAGGTCATGTCCAATCTGTAATTAACACAAGGTGTAGCATGGTCTGCATAAGCAAGATTTTTATTGATTCTAAAGCTAATTAAATTGTGATCCGATGACGTAGCATTTTCAACTTTCCAGTTTGAAATTTCAATAAATGGAACGTTTGAAAAAAGTGTTAGATCAATATTTGATTCGCCATTGACGGTTTGAAAAGTCGGTAAATTATTTAGTTGGTTGGCTAAATTTAAATTATAATTTGCAACGAATTCCTCAGTAATATGTAGTTATAATCTCCACAGATAATAATTCTATTACCTGCTACAAATTCCATTATCTTGTGCAGGTGTTCAAAAATTGGCAACGGGCTTTCACTTGGAGGCAGGTAGACGCTCAAACAATAAACTTGTACATTTTTCACCGAAATGGAAAGCAATGTTAAGAATTTATTAGAAAGCTGAGGGTTAAATAATGGATTTAAACTAGGGTCAAAACACAGAATCTCCGTTTGAAATTTCGGATCGTTAGTTGCAAAGCAGCTAATTGCGGTCGAAATTCCTGACAATTTGTAATTTTGCCCACATTTAACTCTATGCGGTTCTTGTAATAAAGCTAATTGAACTTTGTTATCAAGTGCAAATTTTACTAACTCTGCCGTTGCCAATTTCTCGCCGTTGCAATTTAATTGAATAATACTGATTGTATTATCCATCAAAGTCAATGTTTTTAAAGGCCTCTTGCAGCCTGTGTTTGTAAATAGGGCAGTCAACCGACCCTGCACTATGATTTATTTCCTGTTGCCCAGCTCTTTCGCAGTTGCTACATTTATGTTTTGAATCTTCATTTTTAACTTTACAGGTAATTGATTCGTGGTCTGTGCTAGCACAGTATCCACATTATTTCTCGGAATTGCAAAACTTTGATACGTGCCCAAACTTTTGACATTTGAAGCTACGTGTGACTCTAAGATAATCTCTGACGTACAATGACTTCCAGCTAATGTAAATTCTGCCTGATTTAATGAAATAACTACATGCTGCAGGATGCATTTTCACTACCCAGTGGTTGATTTCTCTCGAATGCTATCGGGCAAGTCTTCTTGATTTAAAATTTCTGCAACTAATTGCTCAGTGTCCATATCTTTAGGGACATCAAATATCTGAATTTTGGGCCATACTTTGTTTATTTTCTCTGCACACAAATTTAGCATTTTCAAAAAAGTATTCTCGGTTAAACTCAAAATTGACGAGCAATTTGATTCAATCAGAATTGCGTTATTGCGAATCGGCACCATTTTGTTGACTTTAATGCGAAAATCCTTAGGGGTTTTTGACATTAGAATTTTTCGGGTATCTTCCGAAGATTTACATGTTTTAAGCTCTCATTTGGCTTAACAATTACTTTAAAACTGCTCTGAGGGAGCTTTGTTGGGGCTGAAGAAACTTCCTGACTTTTAGACGAATTTCTTCTTTCTTCTCCATCGGTCGGACTCGGTGCACCTACTCCGCGTTGAACCAATGAGTAGGTTCAGTAGGTCCTGCTAGGTCTAATGTTCATTTAAATAGTTCACTGCTTCCAACGATTAACGGTCTGCTGGAGTCGGATCACTTTGTGTATGAGTCAGAGTTGCAGATCGGAGCTACCGGAGCAGGAGTTTGTTTTTAAGCGAACTCTCACTGAACTAGTGAAGTGAGAGAACCGAACCATTATTGAAGCGAGAATCAGCTTAAAAAGAGCTAAATCTTGTGGAAATCTATTGCCGTGCCGGATTAAAACAATTCGGTGAATTCAAATACGTACTTTAATTTTTAAAAATATACAATAAAACGCAAAATAAAAAAAAACATTCAATAGGATTTACTTTGTGGAAATATAAAATATAACTATAACTATAAACGTAAAAACATAATATAACCAAAATAACCAATAACAAAATTACAAAAAGTCACTATTAATATTCATAAACAAAAACTGTTCAACTTTTGCTGATTTTAAGCGACTTCGTCTATCATTTAAAATTTGTCTTGCAGACGAAAACAATCTTTCGCATGGCACCGATGTAGCTAAAGCGCATAATTTTTTTTTTACTATGTTACTTAAGTTGGGGTAAGCGTGCTCGTGGTCCTTCCACCAACTTAACGGATCAAGGCTTCTTTTTATTATATCATCCTCCAAATATCTTTGCTTTTCTGCTATGGCTCGTGACCGCGATGTACCCAAAGGTTAATATTTTGATAATGTTTTGTCGACGGACGCTCAAATTGAAAAAGGATCCGATTCTTTTGGTTGGTTTTTGTCTTCTGTATCCGCTCCGCTTAAATTTTGGCTTGATGCAGCTATATTTTGCGACACCATATTAATAATATTTTTTTTATATTGTCGGCAGCAAAGTCATTTTTAAAAACATGTAATTTGAAACGGGGATCTAAAATGTGCAACAGGCCAAAGTGTTGCTATATTCAATATTTTGAAATCTCTCATTAATTCCAAATTCTAAGTCTTTTATTATCTCTTTTGATAACTCGCATATAATGGCATCTGATGTTTTCATTCCATTCATCGTGTCCAAAAGTCCTGCAACGAATATAATCACCAGAGACGCTGTCATATATTTTTCGCCGCTTACAGCTCTTGTAACACTCTCAAAAGGAGATAATTATTTTTATTAAATCTTTCAAGAGGTTCCACTCTTCCAAAGTTATTACCGGCAAGGAGGCATTAATTAATGCGATTGTTGAGCGAACAGCGTCTTCTAATTCAACAAATCTCTCTATCATATAAAATGTCGAATTCCAACTTGTGACACAGTCCTGTTTCAATTTTTTTTGGGGGGTCAATGCCAGAATTTTTTTGGTAAGCCATAAATTTTGCGTTTGAGGCAGTACTTTTTCAAAAATACGTCACTATGTCTTTCACCTTGTCAATAGTTGGAATAACTTTTTTCAAACCGCTTTGAACAATTAAATTAGTTAAATGCGCAAAGCAGCCAAAATGTTTCCATCCTAAATCTTCGGATATAGCTTTTTTAATATTTGAAGCATTATCGGAAACTGTCAATATTATTTTGTTTTCTATATCCCATTCTTTGGCAGTTTCTCTCAAAGAATCCGCCAAATTTGCACTGGTATGACTTTTTGAAAAACTTCCGCATTTTAGAAGCATACTTTTAAATAAAAAAGCACCTGTAATGAAATGGGCAGTTATTGCGATGAAACTTTCATTATTAATGGAAGTCCAACAGTCAGTTGTTAGACAAACACTTTGGACCTTTTCCATTATCTTCCTGCAGTTTTGTAAACAGGTTTCATATCGTGCCGGTATCGAGGTTTTTGAAATTGTTTGACGGTTTGGCAAAGTGTAAGCCGGATTTAAAGCATTTACAAATCTACGAAAACCTCTATCCTCCACAATTCGAAACGGTTGATAATCGAGAGCGAAAAGTAGCAATAATTCATGATCTATTTTCTTCTTTTGATAAAGTGGCATTTGTCTTGTCAAAAATGAAGATACCGAACTTTGCTTCGACTTTCTTGTTTCGATGGTTGCTTGATATTCGGGGTTTCAGCTTGTTCATGCGCTTGAATTTCCTTTAATAATTTTTTTTATAATATACAATTAATAAACTATTAAATAGTGACTACCTGATCTAAAGAAGAAGTCGAAGGAATTTCTTCGCGATCTCTGACTATGTCTTCTTTGTCGGATATATTTTTATTCTTTTCCACCTCAGGTTTCATTTTTACGGTAGGATGTTTCCGTTGCACATGTCTTTTCATATTGGAAGTCGATGATTTGTAGCTCATTTTTTGACTGCACAAATCGCACTTCGCCTTGTCTTTATCAATTGGAGTAAAAAAATTCCAAATTGGACTTCGTTTCGAGGAACTCATTTTTAGAAACTTACACAATTTATACTTGTGCACACAACGAATAACGAAACAAAAATAAAATCTAACTGTGTTTGGGACGTTGTTAGGTACTTTTAACACTTATCTAAGGGTTTAAAACTTATAAACACTTGAACTGATTTATGAACGTGTATTTGAAAATATTTTTTTAGCTGTGAAGGGTTTGTTTACATAACAAACTAAAGTGTAAATATTCGCATTTAAATATATGATGAATTTTAACGTAAATAACTACATATTCCTACCTATTTTAAATACTGAAGTTAACTCAATTTACCGATTTTTTTATAAAGTTTTTAAAGTTAGAGAAAAATTTGCGTCGGAAGCGAGCGCCGAGCATTGCGCATTCCAACTCCACCAGTCCGCTCCGACTCCGATAAAGATATGCAATAGGAAGCAGAATTCGAATTGTACTGTACAGTAGGAGCATGCACCTAGTTTCTTGCACCTAGTCCGAACTCGAACCTGGACTAGGTGCACTTGATCCGTAAAATGAGCGGATCATGTCATGACTAGACCAGTGTAAGGTCCTAACCTAACATTACACTCTAATCTAACTAACTTAATCTAAAGTCACATCCGGTTGGGTCAAGTCCAGGGAAAGTGCACTAAACACTTCGTCATTGTCAATGTAGGGCACCTGAGTGAGGTCAGGTGGCCAGGTTCCGGTGATTCCCCGGATCCGTTCCTGAATTTCCCCGAAAAGGGGGCATTCCAAAATGCGGTGAACCGGGTCATCGTCAAAGTCGGGGCAATTTGGACACAATGAGTTTTCGCTTTTTCCAAGTCGTAATTGGTGGATACCAAAGTTTCCATGTCCCGTGAGAACCTGAGACTTGTGATGCGAAAACGTGATTGGGGGGCCTTCAAGTCGGCGGGAAAAATTCAAACGAAATCCGTTCTTTCGTTGATGTTTCCCATCTGTGTTGTCAACGGTCGAGCGCACGAAGATTGACATATTCTCTGCAGTGCATTATGGAATCGAATGTCTGAGGGGTGATCAGTTCATCGAAGAATAAAACATTGCGGCCATGTTTTATTTCGCTGATGCAGTGTCGAGTTTGAATTTCGATATCCGTAGGCAAGTGTCCAGCGAGAACAGCAGCTGCTTCCTTCGAAACCGAAGCGTAGCACTTCGCGAAAATCCGGTTGAACGGCGCTTGTGCAGATACGTATTGTCGCTGGTTTTTGACAATATGGAGTCTGTCTCACCAGACACAGCTGCCGTACGACAGAATGGGGACAATCGCTCCATAATAAATCGCTTACAATGATTTATTGCAGCTTTGTCCATACTTTTTGGCGGCGAGACTTCGTAGACCCATCGTGATTTACCAGATTTTCTTTGCAGAATAACTGGCTTGGCTCTCAAATTGCAGTTTAGAGTCAAGAAGTATGCCAAGATACTTTTGTGTCTTCACAAGTGCAATTCTGCTGCCGTAAATCCTGATGTCGAGGTCACGATGGTGAATTCTCGGGGGGATTTATTAATCATGAATTTTGTCTTCGTCTCTGAAACACTCAATTTGTTACCAGTAGCCCAATCTGTAATTTTGTTAATTATCTGAGTTAGTCGAATTTTTAATTGGAACCGAAGATCCGACTCTACGATGACAACAAGATTGTCAGCATATGCAATTGGAGTTGCAAAGTCCGGCCAATTTGAGTTCAAAAGAACGTCCATGATCAAGTTCCATAAAGTGGGGCCCAAAACGGATCTTTGAGAACAGCCTTTTGTGCAGTTTTCCGAACGGTGAAGTCTCCTTTAGTTAATTGCACTACTCGATCGGTCAAGGAGCTTTTGATCATAGCTGTCAATTTTGGGGTCGCACCTCGTCTTCTCTAAGCTTTTATGAGAGACGGCCACCACAAATTATCGAACGCGCCCTTAATGTCGAAAAAGATTGTCGCCACATACTTGGCCTGGGAGTCTCGAATTGTTGAGACAAGTGAGTGCAACGCATCACTTGTCGAACGACCTTTGACAAATCCAAATTGGCGTTGAGAATGTAACGGCGACAATTCTTCCTCCAGCTTTCTCCTGATGGTTTTCTCGAAGATTTTTCCATGTTAGGGAAGCAGCGTGATCGGGCGATAATTCTTAATATTTGCGTGTCTTGCTTTGGGGTCTTTCAGCAGAACTACAAGGTTGCCCTTTTTCCAGGTAGTCGGAAAATTAATTTAGGGTCCAACACGCGTTGTAGATTCTGGTTATCAGCGGGGTAATTTTGGAGTGCAATTTTTTCAGAATTCTTCCTTTTAAATTGTCAAGACCCGGGGATTTTTTGTTCTGAATTTGCGAGACAAAATTGTCGACCTTCTCCTCGGTGATCACAGCGTCACTCCCCACTTCCGCAGCGGTTGTTCGAAAATCGCTTTGAGTGACACGTTGCTCCTCGGTGTTGGCGTCAGTGTCGTCGTCCGGAAGTAAATTCGTAATGAGAAATTCCATGGTTGATTGGAAATCCCTGGTTATGTTGTCGTCCTCGTCGGTTTGAAAAGATTGCAAAATTCCACGAGTTTTGAGTTTTTCAGAAGCCAATTTGTAGACAACTCCCCAGAGGTTCCTTGCCAGGTCATTCTCGGCGAATTCCAACCAGCATTTCTGTCTCCACTTCTCCACTTTCTCTTTGAAAGTTTGCTTGGCCCTGGTCATTTCCGCGAAAAGATGGTCGGAATATTCTCGAAATCTGTTGCGATAAAAAAGAGTCTTTTTCGCAAGATAGACTTTTCGAAATCTCTCAAATTCTTCGTTCCACCAATCGGGCCTTCCCACAAAATTTTTGCGTTTTTTCCCGTGTTTGAAAAAATCTCCGCAAGTCCGCTGTATAGTTCCTTTGTCGCATTTTCGATTTCCGGGATGGAGTCGATCGTTGAAAATCTTTCATCCAAAAGGCTCATCAGGTCATCGACATGCGGTTGAAGAACTTCATCTTTGATCGAGGTCATGTCCAATCTGTAATTAACACAAGGTGTAGCATGGTCTGCATAAGCAAGATTTTTATTGATTCTAAAGCTAATTAAATTGTGATCCGATGACGTAGCATTTTCAACTTTCCAGTTTGAAATTTCAATAAATGGAACGTTTGAAAAAAGTGTTAGATCAATATTTGATTCGCCATTGACGGTTTGAAAAGTCGGTAAATTATTTGGTTGGTTGGCTAAATTTTAATTATAATTTGCAACGAATTCCTCAATAATATGTGACTTTCTGTCTTTAAACCGCTCAAACCAAAGCTGCGACCTTGAGTTAAAATCTCCACAAATAATGATTTACCTGCTACAAATTCCATTATCTTGTGCAGGTGTTCAAAAATTGGCAACGGGTTTTCACTTGAAAGCAGGTACACGCTCAAACAATAAATTTGTACATTTTTCACCGAAATGGAAAGCAATGTTAAGAATTTATTAGAAAGCTGAGGGTAAAATAATGAATTTAAACTGGGGTCAAAACACAGAATCGCCGTTTGAAATTTCGGATCGTTAGTTGCAAAGCAGCTAATTGCGGTCGAGATTCCTGACAATTTGTAATTTTGCCCACATTTAACTCTATGCGGTTATTGTAATAAAGCTAATTGAACTTTGTTATCAAGTGCAAATTTTACTAACTCTGCCGTTGCCAATTTCGCACCGTTGCAATTTAATTGAATAATACTGATTATATATCCATCAATGTCAATATTCTTAATGGCCTCTTGCAGCCGATGATTGTAAATTGGGCAGACGGTTGATCATGCCGAGTGATTTAAATTTTGTTGGCCGGCTCTTTCACAATTACTACATTTATGTTTTGTTTCCTCATTTTTAAATTTACATGTCACTGATTCGTGGTCATTACTAGCACAGTAACCACATTGCTTTTCAGAATTGCAAAACTTCGAAACGTGCCCGAACTTTTGGCATTTGAAACAGCGCGTGATTCTGAGATAGTCTCTAATGTGTAGAGACTTCGAACTACACTGCTCAACAATTGAAGTGGATATTGAGAGAAATTCTAAATTTTGGTAATTCATTGTATATTAAATAACAAAAAATAATTACAAAAAATAAATTTATACTCGTTCACACTCAAAATTAAAAACTGAAGAAAATTGTCCGTAAAAAACCAGCACTAGAAGTAAAACACAAAATCGAATAAAATGTAACGAAACTTAAAAGTTCTCAAATTTAAATTTTACATCATCCCTACAAAAACCTAGTACCGTGTAGGACTTCTCCTGGCTGTTAGCAGGGCTCTTACTCAATTGGAGAGACTCATTATCAAATTGTTCATAAAATCTTGAGGTATCACTTCCCAAATTCCTTGCAATGCATTAGCCAGCTCTTGTAAAGTGTCAGGAGACTGCTGGAGCTTGTTTAAACGTCTAGACATTTCGGCCCAAAAATGTTCGATGCAGTTTATGTCAGGAGAACAGGGTGGCCACTCCATTGGTGTAATGCCATGGTGTCCTATGCGCTCATTCACAAATCTGGCGCGACGAGGGCGGGCATTATCGTCAATAAATACGAATCGTTTGCCTATTGCACCAAAAAATGACACAATTATCGGCTCTATCACTCTGTCTCGATAGCGGACAGCAGTCATTGTTTTATTAATTAAGACCAATAGGTCTGTGCGGCCATTAAAACATATGCCTCCCCATACGCAAACTAACCCGCCACCAAAAAGAGTGGTTGGATTTTCATTATACCGTTGTTCTCTTAGCCAAAATGCTAAAAAGTGTGGAAGGAAAGAGGACAACGGTACAATGCAAATGTGATGGCTTCATCCACTCTTTTTGGTGGCGGATCAGTGTGCGTGTGGGGAGGCATATGTTTTAATGGCCGCACAGACCTATTGCTCTTGATTAATGAAGCAATGACTGCTGAGCGTTCTCGAGATAGAGTAATAGAGCCGATAATTGTACAATTTTTTGGTGCAATAGGCGAAAGATTCGTGTTTATTGATGATAATGCCCGCCCTCATCGCGCCAGAATTTTGAATAAGCGCATAGAACATCATGGTATTACACGAATGGAGTGGCCACCCTGTTCACCTGACATGAACTGCATTGAACATGTTTGGACCGAAATGTTTAGGTGTTTAAACCAGCTCCAGCAACCTCTTGAAACGTTACAAGAACTGGCTAATGGATTGTAAGAAATTTGGGATCGATACCTTAAGATTTTATTAATAATTTAATAATGAGTCTCTTCAATCGAGTAAGAGCCCTGCTAAGAGCCAGGGGAGGACCTACACGGTACTAGGCTTTTGTAGGGCCGGTGTAAAATTTGATTTTGAGAACTTTTAAGTTTCGTTAGGTTTTATTCATTTTTTGTTTTACTTCTAGTTCTGGTTTTTCACAGACAATTTTTTTCAGTTTTTAATTTTGAGTGTGAACGAGTATAAATTTATTTATTGTGACTGTTTTTTGTTATTTAATATACAACGAATTACCAAAATTTAGAATTTCTCTCAATATCCACTTCAATTGTTGAGCAGTGTAATATACAATCTACTGCCTGCTTTGATGAAATAATTGCGTGCAGCCGGGTGCACTTCAACTACCCAGTGGTTTGTTTTCCCATCTTTGTTACCTACTTTAAATGCAGATTTTACAAATTTTTCCAGAATGGTATCAGGCAAACCCTCTTGTTTCAAAATTTCATTCACTAGTTCTTCAGTTTCTAGTTCCTTTGGGACATCGAAAATTTGAATTGATTCTTTCTGCACACAAGTTTAAAGATTTCAGAATTGAGTTCTCCGTTAAATTCAAAATTGAGGAGCAATTGGATTCAACGAGAATTGCATTAATTCTGATGGGCACAATTTTATTAACTTTTATTCCAAAATCCTTAGGACACTTGGACATTAATATTTTGCGTGTATCTTCCGAGGATTTCACGTTTTTCAAGTTGTCGTTTGGCTTAATTATGACTTTAAAACTGCTCTGAGGGAGCTTAGCCGGGGCTGTGGCAATCTCTGGGTTTTTATTTGCTAAATTTGATTTCAAAATTGACTGTATCTCGGCCCAACAAGCGATGAATTTAGATTTGCATTGTTTAACTTATTTTCGATGGCTTTCTCAACAATATTAGCAATTTTGCTCTCAATGTCTGTCTCAAGAGTTAGTTTTCTAAAGTTTAATAAGATATTTCTCAGTCCAGTTTGAATATTTTGAATTGCCGTCTGATACGTTCAAAATGAATGAATTCAAAATTTGTAAATTTTTAGAACAGTTTTCAATTATATCCGCAATATTGTCTCCTCCATTTTCCATTTTTGTCGCATCTGTCGCCTCCGTCGAGTTTCGACGTGACTTCGTCATTCTAAGAAAAAGCCCCGATGGGCAAAATATTTTTAAAGCGACTCACCAAATTACGTTTGTTCTCCTTTGCCTTTGAAAATTGCTCACCGTCGATGTTGCCATCTCCCACTTATGCTACACCTCTCATGTCTCCTTACAATGCCAGACTAGAGTCAAGCTCAACAGGGTCTTCTTTCCCCGCTAATTTTTCCAAGCCCGTTCCCTTGGCAGTGGTTTCGCTAGATAGTGGGTAGGGACACCTAATACCTTATTATTTACAGTGCCGGTACATATGCTTTCGCATTTCACCGGCACCGACTCTGCCTCGGGAACTCAATTATCCAGTACCTCCCTACATTTCTTTCCTTCTCTCGAAAACTCTTCTCGCATACTCCATAAAACATCCGTACATTCCTCTAGTACTTATCATTCTACTTTCATCACTCTCTCTACAGTTACTCAAATTACATTCTTCCCTTATGTCCTCATACAGCCTACAATCATACAAGATGTGAAGCCAAGATTCGGCCTCACCGCATTTACACCTATCAGTTACACTTAGATTCCTACCAAACAGCAATTCATTCATACTACCATGCCCCGTTATTAAAAACATGCCATACATACTGGGACCAAACCACTCGTTCTTTTTAACATAATCCACTCTCCCGATAAATCGATACGTAATCCGCCCATTTTCACTCTCTTCCCATCTTTCTTGCCATGTTTTCCACAGTCTTTCTTCCAACAACTTTTTGCTTTCATTCACTCCAATCTCAACCACTTCAACCTCCCTTACCGGGCTTACCTCACCGAAAGGCGCACCCCTACCAATCCTGTACCTTACACCTCTTCTCAAGAGCTCCAAATCCCACGGCAATTCACCCATCAACACTTGCATCGCATCCGTACTCACAGTCTTACATACTGGCAGGCACCCATACAAACAAACTCTCTGACATCGGTTTACCAGAACCCTTGCATATTCATACTTTAACACATCACACCACACACCAACACCATATGCGACACACGCAACCATCAGTCCCTTGTACCAGTTTCTCGTCGTTTTCTTGCCTACACCCCATTCCTTCCTCAGGACCCTTCTCATCCTCCCCATCGCAGCGATTACTTTCGCATTCAGACGTTCCACATGCGGTCTAAAGTTCATTCGTTCTCCAACATGTATTCCTAGATACTTAACTTCCTTCACTGTCCGTACTACCTTACCTTTCATTCTCACATTCGCAGGTCTCGTGTCCGCCAAACTCCCTTTCATCAACATCATCACCGTTTTGTCTTCAGACACATCCACACCAACCCTTCGACCCCACCTTTCAATTACATCACTCACTTCTGTTCCCTTTACTTCAATTTCGGCTCTACTCATACCCTCAATCAGACATAAGACATCGTCAGCATAGGCAACCACTTCCACATTCAGACTCTCAAGATCATTCAGCAATTCATCCATCATCATGTTCCACACCGAGGGCCCACATATGGATCCTTGCGGGCACCCCTTCCACACCTGTTTCCATATTTCGCCTCCTTCACCATCCGCACACACCTTCCTGTTACAAAAGTAACTTCTCCACAAACCATACTCCAAACATCCTACCTCCCTTATACGCGCCAGCAGCACATTCCACCTCAAGTTGTCAAACGCACCCTTAAAATCCACAAACAAACCCATAACATACTTTTTCTCACTATTTACCACTACATTTTTTGCTCTCATCCATGCATCTTCCGTTCCCATTCCTTTCTTAAATCCATACTGTCTATTTGAACCTATATTCTCAATTCTACCATGCAGTCTTTCAACCATTATTCTCTCAAGGACCTTCCCAAGAACAGGCAGAAGGCAAATTGCCCTGTATGACCTGGGAAGAGTCCTGTCCCTGTCACCCCCTTTCAACAATATTACCACTCTAGCTTCCTTCCATCTCGCCGGGAAATACTCCATTCTCACACATTCATTATACAGCTCAATCAGTTCCTCTTTCATGCACATCCATACAGCCTTCACCATTTCTGGGGTAATCTCATCCATTCCAGGAGATTTTTTCCCATTCATTCTCTGGATGCTTGCATCCAGCTCCCATTCTTCAATCTCCCTTGGTCTTTCATCGCCACTTACTCCACTCTCCTCATCCCCATTATTTTCATCCACACTGTCAACTGGGAAAAACTCATCCAATAAAACTTCCATTGTTTCCTTCCACGATTTGGTCAAGACACCACCCCTTTTCACCACCGACAACCCTCTGTCGCTCATACCACCCTTGCAAATTTTATATACCTCCCTCCATGGATCACTGCGGCCAATCGAACCTACAAGTCCCCGCCAATGCTGGAACTTAGTTTCTTTTATTATTTTTTTGTACAAAGCCGAAGCTCTTTTAAACTCGTCATGGAGCAACACATTTGTGGCTTCTTTTAAACTCCTCATGGAGCAACACATTTGTGGCTTCATTACCAGCTCGTTTCCGAGCCCTCTGCCATCTTTTCCTTTCCTTACTGGCTTCTGCTTTTAGAGAGCCTAGCTCGTTAGTCCACCAGCGAACCTCACGAGATCCAACATTAATTTTTATCGTTGCTTTCCGCATAGCAGTTTCGATCCAGGCCTCCAGGAGGTATATTTTCCCATCAATTGACTCCCCACTATAAAGAGCTGTGTCTCTAACCTCGTTCAATTTTTTCTTAAATTTTTCCCAGTCCACCCCATTCATTCTCCACCTTTTCTTCTTTGCTCGCCTCACACGTCCTCCTCCCTCTCTCCCATTCACACACATCACTATGCAGTTGTGATCACTACAACCCCATTCTTCATTCACATCCCAACTCGTTTCATACTTATACATCCATTCTCTATTGCACATTGTTACATCAATATCAGACTCTCCCATGGGACCACTAAACGTGTATTTTTGACTAGGCTGATTTAAAATCAGAAACTCTTCTTGGGCCACGAGGTCCTCAAGTCGCTCACCCCGAGCCTCCCTTTCACCCCGTTCCCGTCGATGCATCTTACTGTACCACAAGGGAGAGACCGCATTAGCATCCATTCCAATTAGAAGAGGCATATTCACACATTTTTCTTTCACTCTCGTAATCCATTCTAGATATGGCCGCAAATCATAACCATACCTACAGTATGTAGAAGCAACACAAAAATCCCCAAACTCACCCGCTACGCTTACACACACTCCCCTACTCTCTCCCTCAATCTCCATTTTTACTACATCGACTCCTTTGCAGTTCATAACCACCGCCGCAGCAGGTGGCACCTCATTCGACACAAACACTTTCATACCTGCAGGCAGTCCACACACTTTTCCTTCTCTTACATACGGCTCTTGCAGCAAGGCAATCTTTATTTCATTAGACAACATACACACTCCCAAATCACACATCACACTATAACTTCTCTGACAGTTTATCTGTAAAATATCAATCATACCTGTTGCTGTAGTCTATCCTTTGCTGTCCTGAGTCTCTTCGAAAACTCAGGACAGTCTGCAGACAAAACCGAGTGCCCAAACTCATTTCCAGCCCGTTTGCAGTTCCTGCATACATCCAGAGTCTTTTTGCACTCCTTGATTATATTCCCTTCCTCACCACACCTCCTACAAACTGGCTTCTTCATTTTACAATTTTGCATACTATGCCCAAATTCATAGCACTTATAGCACCTTAGTACGCTGAACCATTCCTTTATCTTGAAACTCGTCCATCCTACATATACTCTACCCTGATTTAGTAGCAACTTACATATTTGTGGCGACACGCATATTAAGACATTTTCTTTCCCACTGCCTGTACTTTGCTCTTTCTCCGAACTTCTTTTGCTAACGATTCGAAAATCTTTTACAAATTCTTCCTCTCTCAGTACCGTCGCCAAGTTCTTTTTGTATACTTCCTTAGCAAACTCCTCGTTATCTATATGAACAGGTACGTCATAAACCATAATGGAAGGGCCTCTCCTTTTTGCATCTTCTATGCTCCATTCTTCCTTTTGCTCCATTATTTTTTGTCTCACCTTGTGCAGATCCTTCTCGCTGGTGGTTTCAATCACCAGTCCCCCCCCAACTCTAGACGGTCTAACCCTCTGTATTTTGATATCTGTCTCTACCTTCAATAACTTCTCTTTAATTTTAGAGGCATTCTCATTCTCATCCTTTCCTTTCACGATTATTGCGTAGCTCCGGGGCGCCTTATTATCTTCCCTCTTTATATCCGGGAACTCATCATCTCCTATTTTCTTCTACAGTCTTTCAAGAGTTTTTTCTAATTGTGAAGCCCGTCCTTTTAAATAACTATTTTCCTTTAGCAGATTGATCGTAATAAATTTCCAGTTCCTCAAATGTTCCAAGGATTGCGTCTATCGCTCCTTTGTTACATTTATTGGCTTCATTAAACAGGATTTTTCTTAAGTCTTCCTTTAGCCCTTTCAACATGATGCTTTCATCCTTTTCCAGCCTTTCCTCCGTGTCACTATCAAATTCCCTCGTCGGCCCCGACCCCTTACCACTAACACTGGCAGCAGAGCCTCTTCTTCCTGTTCCAAACATATTCCGAGCCCCGGAGGGGGTCTCAGAAAAAATGAGATAAGTCCTCACCCAAACGAAAATTAGCTGAAATTCCAAACACTAAAACAAATAATTCTTTCCAGTCCGAAAAAGATAAAATAAAAATTATTCCAAAACCAAAGCAAAACTATTCCAAATCCGAAATTTTTCAAAGTCCCGAACGGGACTTTAACAAAATCCCCAAGTATGAGAAATTAAAATTTATTCAAAGTCCGAAAATTTTTCGGTCCCAAGAGGGAGTTTGAACTGAGAAAAATTTAAACAATTTTATAAACAAAATAATTACAAACGAACCCGAATGGACACTAATTAGGACCTTTGCACCGATCCCGGACGTTCTAAAACGATTTTTTCGTTCTACTTGAAATTTGCTGGAAAAAATTTTTCTAAGTCCCGAAAAACCCGAAAATTTTTCTAAGTCCTAGAAAAATCACCAGTACGATTTTACGCGACGCGGGGCCCCCAGGTAGGTGCCCCTATACAAGACAGCTAAAAGTTAAAGTTTACGGACCAACACTAGAAACGTGCCGAACACCGTTTTCAGGTTATGTTTCCTACGATCGACCGAGCGCGCAACCTCACCCGTCAAACGCACGAAGCAGAGTGGGTAGGGACAGCGGGAATCTCGTTAATCCATTCATGCGCGTCACTAATTAGATGACGAGGCATTTGGCTACCTTTTACGGGTGTGCGCCCGAACTTTCGACAGAAGAGCTGTCGTACCCCTTGTTGTTGTCTAGTGGTGCCAGGCGGGGGGTAGCTATTCACGTGATTTTGCGATCACTACCCTCTCTTCGTCCTGACACTGTAGCCCAGCATGAACTCTTGCAGCCCACTATTGCGAACTCCTGACCTGGGCCCTCTCGAGGGAACCACACTTTGCTTGTTCCAAGGGAATCACGTGTACAGGCTTGGAAAAATCTTTAACCGGAGTTCCTTCTCGTGAGAAGGACTTTACGGAGTTTCGCTGGTTACCGCCCTCGACGGGCCACCCACAGGGAACCACGTGGAGGTATCCGCCCGGCCATTGCTCCCCATAGCAGATGACCGGCTCCGGCGCCGCATGCCAGCAATAAATACACGCCTAGGTCTCTTGCTCCGCATTGCGACTCGCATCACTGACTTTAATTGGTTGGCCGAGACCATGGCCAAGGTCTGTTTAAAATAATAAATTAGGACATAAACAGACATACACAAGTATTTACAGGTTGTGTTGCGACGGGGTGTAAATGGCCCCGCCACAGAGCACGTGTAAAACAAGTAAGACAGGACAGTTTAAAATTAGTCAGTGAGCTAGTTGGTCAGGAGATTTTACCTGTGGGGGTAATTGGCTCCCCCACCAGGCCGAGGGCGGGCGTTTGCGTAGTCCATGAATGTATGATATATTTTCACGGACATACGCAGCGCTATTAGCGATATCGTTAATAGCGTCTGGCGGTCGGTAATTCTGAGCTTTTTGAGAGCTTCGACCGTCTCCTTGGGCATCGCCCCCCTCGTTCCTACCACAATTGGTAGGACTTCTCCAGTCGGCGCTCCCAGCCGTTCCTGGAGGATAGGTAGCAGTACCTCATATTTATCCAGCTTATCTTGCCGTCCCTGTGTAAGGAGATTCCCGTCCTCGTGGCGGACTGTGACGTCGACCACGTAGACCCCTTCCCGGTTCTGTACCACCAGGTCGGGTTTGAGATTCCCGCGCATTGGATGCCGGATGGTCGGTTCCAGTGTGACTGCTACCTCGTCGTCCTTTTTAGCTGCCTCGTCGACGATGAGATTTTTAATCTCATCATGGCGACTGATTCTAAGGGCGTTTGTACTCGTACAAATCCCCAAGATGTGTCCCAGTGTCTCACGTTGGGACCCACATCTTCTACACATCAGATTCGCCTGTGGGATTGCTCTGTTCAACGCAACTCTGTCACCAGCTACGTTGCCTCGCAGGCGGAGGGCACTTATAAATGTGCTTGGCTTTAGGAGCTTTTTGTTAATAAGCCAAGCGTTTGCAGTTCTGCTGCCGGCAAAGGACTTAACCGACTTACCCTGCGAGGTCAGAGACGCCCACCTAGCAAGCTCTTCTCTCTTCCTGGCCACCTTATGTCGATCGAGGTCTTTGATGTTGTTGGGTGGCCAGGGTTGGACCCTTGTTGCTTTGGCTAGCGTGCTTAATCGAGATGACATTCCCGAAGCTAGCCAAAGAGCTTGCATAATCTTGTCTTGCGAGTCTCTAAATTTGAGACCCGCCTTCAAGATGGAGGTGACAGTTACGATCTCCAACTTGGGGATACCTAGTCCGCCATCTACCTTGCGGCAGTAAATCATACCGTCCGCAGTGCTCTGCGGTAGATGGCATATTTGTTTAACCACTACTCTCAGCTCCTGGTCTAGTTGCCTGATCAGCGTGATTGATGGTATTGTTACCACCAATTTATAGAGAAAGTGGGGGACTAGGTATCGGGAGATTAGTTCAAGTTTCTGGTGTGGTTTTAAGGCCAGGCGTTGGACTCTATGTAGAGTACCACGCCAATCTCTCTCAATGCCCTCCGATGTAATACCGGCCCAAGGAGATATTTCCACACCGAGATAACTGAACACGGCATCCACGGCCGCAACCGGGATCCTCTCTCCCTTCGTCAGTGTCAACCCGGGGTCTGCTACGTACCAGGAGTCTTTTGTCGGTCGTATTTCGAAGGACGTACATTTCGGGGCTGAGATCCTCATTCCCAGCCTCTCTAAGTAGTCCTCCGTAACTCGTAGCAGGGTGCATGTCTGAGGTACATTAGCCGCTATTAGAAAAATGTCGTCAGCGAAGGCCATGCAGGAGACACTAGCCAGTTCTCCACCAACCTTATACCCCGGGTGACTCTCCAGCTGCAGTAAAAGGGGTTCCAAAACTGCGATTTTAATTTAGTTTGGGATATCCTTTTTCTGACCTCTTTTATTCAATAGGCGTTAGGACATCTGCTGTATCCAGAGGCAGAGGATAATCCCAGTGAGGTGGGAGTACGTCCGGCTTTGTGCCCCAAAGTTTGTTGTACATCCGCTCGATGTTGTCGCGCTGGAGTTGCACTCGGCCCTGTTCCAGCCAACGCACATCTTCCCTCACATAGCGGGCCAGCTGACCTGGATTCTTTTTAAATAGGTCCTGGGTTTGAGAGTAGACATACCGCCGGAAAGCATTTCTACTCTTACCCTTTTTCCTCTGACGCTTTGGTCGTTCCTGGGAATCGTCAGGATTTACGACCTTGAGCACTCTTTCGTACATTTCGTCGAGGCGGTCCTGAGGGAAAACGCCGATGACCGCCTCGCGAAGAGCGTCTTGCAGCTCCTGGATGACAGCTGCTGGTTCCTGAGAGATGGCCTTTGGAATTTCAACCCCCAAAGCGGCAGTTATTATACTCTCCCTCCAACCCGTATCGACATTGTTGGAGGTGGAACCTGAGGATGCCATTTCCTCCTCCACTGGGACCGGCGGGCTCCCGAGACCATCGGGACCCTCGGTGTTGAGGATTGTTTGAGAACATGCAGGGGCCCCCTCCTCATCCCCAGGCAACTCGGGATACTCAAGGGGGATGTTCTCTTCGGCCGGTTCATCCGTCTCCACTACCGGCAGAACGGAATCTTCCGCGCCGGCGGGATCCTGTACTCGCACACCCTCGAAATAGAGTTCCCGCCTTCTTTTGTATGCATCCGTTTATCCCTTATCTGTTTGCACGTAAGATTTGGGAAGAACGGGAGCATACATTTGGCAACGCACCTCTCGTTTTGGAATCTGACCTCCAATTCCAGCATTTTAGCCTCGTCCTCCTCCGAAAACACAGGTCGTGTGTTCCTTCTCAGGGGACGAGGGAGAGCTGCCCTCTCAGCTCTGGCAGATTCCTCAGCCGCTCGTTGGGTGTTTCTGACGAGAGGGTGTCTGTGTCGGAGGTGCTGAGTAACCCCCGACTGACTTTTACAGACCAGACCACACAGATGACACCTTAGTGCGTTACCCTGTGGGTCTGGCGTGGGCCCAGTACATTTGGGCGCATGGCATAATGCCGCTCTTTTCGACCTATACTGCCCCTTGCAATCAGAGCATTTGTATAGGATTAGCGACAATGGATGTCTTTCCCTCAGATGCCGTTCCTCATCATCTAGACTTAACGCCCGGAAGTTACCCTTTCCGGCATTGAGACATATGCCGCATGACCTGCTTTGAAAGGGTAACATCAAGATGATTTCAATGGGTTCGCCTGACGTTAAGTGAGCATTATCGGCGGGGGGTCCGTGTGCCCCCGCTTCGTCTTCGGAATCCATGTCCATAGCATGGTCCGCTCCCATAGGTCCAATGGGGTTGTCAAGACAGTTGGTTCCAGGTCTAATGCGAGGAGGAGGGGAACCGTGCTCCTCCAAGTCCGAGGCTTCATTAAGGGTATCGAATGCCATACCAATAAAGTGTAGGGGTGGCAGGCCCCTACAACTTCCCCTGCTGAGGTTTAGCCTATCCCAGACCATCCTGGGACAGTTACCGACTCTCACGACGCGGACGTACTCAGCATAACTTTTCAAGTGTGATCTGATCAGGATCACACTCTCCAAGCCTCATGGGCGGGGTCTTCCCATAAGAGAGTCATAGTTACTCCCGCCGTTTACCCGCGCTTGCTTGAATTTCTTCACGTTGACATTCAGAGCACTGGGCAGAAATCACATTGCGTCAACACCCGCAGGGGCCATCGCAATGCTTTGTTTTAATTAGACAGTCGGATTCCCCCGGTCCGTGCCAGTTCTGAGCTGACCGTTGAATGGCGGCCGAAGAGGACTTCCGGACGCCCTGACGGGCGCACCCGGAGCCTCGCAGCAAGACGGTTCCGCGGGAGGCCAAGGCACGGGACCGAACTCGGATTCGACATTGACCGCCGAAACGGAACAACGCTTCACCTCGCACAGGCCCGGCACGTCAGCCGCGACCCGCTTCCTCGCCAAGCCCGACACGCCCCGATCCTCAGAGCCAATCCTTATCCCGAAGTTACGGATCCAATTTGCCGACTTCCCTTACCTACATTATTCTATCGACTAGAGGCTCTTCACCTTGGAGACCTGCTGCGGATATGGGTACGAACCGGCGCGACGCCTCGACGTGGCCCTCTCCCGGATTTTCAAGGTCCGAGGGGAAGATCCGGACACCGCCGCAACTGCGGTGCTCTTCGTGTTCCAAACCATATCTCCATGCTAGAGGATTCCATGGAACTCGAACGCTCATGCAGAAAAGAAAACTCTTCCCGGATCTCCCGACGGCGTCTCCGGGTCCTTTTGGGTTGCCCCGACGAACTCTCTTGCGAGGGCCCGAATTATTAACGGTTCCGCTGCCGGGTTCCGGAATAGGAACCGGATTCCCTTTCGCCCAATGGGTGTGTGCTCACTTCGTACGTTTACGTTCGAATTAAAAACGAACCAACGACATATCTACACCACATCAACATCGGCTTTCGCCTAGGGCTTAGGATCGACTGACTCGTGTGCAACGGCTGTTCACACGAAACGCTTCTCCACGTCAGTCCTCCAGGGCCTCGCTGGAGTATTTGCTACTACCACCAAGATCTGCACTGCCTCACCGCCTGAATTTTGGCGTCCGTTTCAACCTTCATCAATTTCTCCTTTATCTTTGAGGCGCTCTCGCTGTCATCCTTTCCTTTCACTACAATAGCATAACTTTTCACCACGTTGTTACTTACGGGCACCACCAGTCCTCCCTCCCTTTGATTCCTTATTTCCTCTCCAGTAGTGGAATACACCTTCATTTCTTTAATCCTCCCCTCTAAAAAACTGTTATCCTTAATCAGACGCATCGTCACCAGTTCCAGGTCCTCGAACCTGCTTAAAATCTGTTCAATCGCGCCCTTGTTACATTTGTTCGCCTCATTAAAAAGGATCTTCCGAAGGTCGTCCTTAATCGCTTTGATATTCTCCACCTCGTCAAATTCCTCATTACTGCCATCGTCGAGCCTTGACCTTTTACTAGACACACTACTTCTTCTTGTCCCCATTATGATTCCAAAACAAAATTATGACCCCGTTCAACAAAATTATTCTAAGTCCAGACTGCGACTTTGAAATAACCGAGATCACTATAAAACTATCCTAAGTCCCGAGTGGGACTTAGAGAATAAACGAAACGAGAAACCTTCTAAAACTATTTTAAGTCCCGAGTGGAACTTAGAGAATAAACGAAACGAGAAACCTTCTAAAACTATTCCCAGCGGTGGAGGTACCCTGGCGTCCGAAAATCCGACCCGACGTCCGAAGGAAGTCTCCACAACTGCCACTCTTTTCAGGTCCTTAAGGGTCGGGGGTTGAGTCGATTTGCCCATACTGACCTCATAAAGGTAGCATGGATCGACGACCCCCACTTGACAACCGAATTTACGCAAGCTCGTCGCACGACCGGAGGAATCTGCAACGCCGCAGAGCGGTCGTTATTTATCCGGGACCATATGCCCCGGGCGCCCACTATTACAGGGACAAACGTAAGTGCCTTACCCGGCCATGCATGTTGTGCCGCCTGATGGAATTGGGGCACGTCGTACTTAGCTCGCTTGCGTTCGTAAGGTACCGTCAAGCTTTCGGAATCCCATGATACCTGGACATCCGCTATCACAATGGCGCCGCCTGGCTGATGGACTGCCAGGTCAGGCTTAAAAAGCCTACCGCACCTAGAGCGAATGTGTGGCTCGACTTCCACCGTTCAACCGCGTGAGGTACAATGGCGGGCTACTTTCTTAACCACTTCATCGTGCCTGCGAATCCGATCAGCGTGCGTCAGGGGGCACATCTGCAGCACATGCGATATCGATTCATCGCAGGCACATCCGTGTCTGCAGCGTCTCTGACCAACCGGCACCGATGGAATGGCTTTGGTCGGGAGGTTGCCCGTGCGAAGTTGGACTGCACGGACATGATCTCTACCCGACCAACCGGAAGGTTTCTCGCTGATCCAGAGTCGACTTGCGGAGTCCTCGGCCGCCTGTTCGAGACCCTTCGAAAGGGGACCCGAGGCAATCCGATTTCTCCAAAACGTCGACTCCGGTACTTCACCCGCCATGGTTGATAATTTGCCCATTAGTGTTCTCACACGGTTGGACTGCAGGACCGAACTTAAGACCGAATCGTTGTTCTTGTTGAGAAGCTTTACGAGCCGTCCTAGGAAAATTCTTGGAATTGCTTTACGCAATTCCATTATACCCAGACCTCCGTCACGCACACTCGCGTGAATAAGAGAATCTGGAGTATGGACATTAAGATGGTAGTATGTCTTTAAGTGTCTCCTTATCAGACGGTCAGCTTCTCGAAGTACCTTAGAGGTAACTTGAGGATTTTGCATGCCGTAGAGCAATCGAGGGATGACGTATTGCCGGATGAATAAGCATTTTTGGTCCGGTTTGAGAGGGGCTCGTCTGAGGTTGTTAAGCCAGACGGAGAGGTTGTGGATTGTGGGGCGCTCTACGCCTTTGTGGCCAAATTCTAGCCCCAGATACTTAAATGCATCTAGGGCGTCGACATTTGGAATCGGCGTGTTATGGATCTTATAAGAGCTGCCCGTCCTCACAACACTTCTCCCGCTCACCGCGCCCGCAATCAACGTTCTGCACTTGGCAGGGTTGACAGACATCCCGCGCCGCTCGAGAAATGTCGAAACCTCATCGAACATTGCGGGTACATCCTGATCTCGGTCAGCAATCAGGATGAGGTCGTCAGCAAACGCCATGATGGAACAGCGTTCGCCGCTTTGCAGTGAGCCGCCCTCGTATTTCTCATTGACCTTTTCCAGAAGCTCATCCATCACAAGATTGAATAGGACCGGGCTAAGAGGGTCACCCTGTCTCACTCCACGTAGCATCCTTATCGGTCTTGTCGTAACGCTCCCATATTTTATGGTCGTCTGAGCGCCAAATGTGGCCAGGATGTATTCCCTGATAACAGAGGGGATACCAAAACGACCCAGGGCTCTACTAATAGAGCAGTGGGAAACCGTGTCAAACGCCTTTCTGACGTCCACAGACACGACCTGGTAGGTGCGGCCAGTCTGCCTGCGATACTGCAAATATTCATGCAGTATCAGCGCATTTGCTAGAGTACCGTCAATCTCAGTAAAGCCCCGCTGAGACGAACTCAACGAGACCAACTTTGAAAGACGGGCCGCCAATACTCCATGCAAAAGACGCTGCAGGGCAGAACTGATAGTAATGGGCCGCCAGTTGGCCGGATTTCTAAGATCCCCATCTTTGGGAACCAGCGTCGTACGAAGTACCCTCCAGGCTGAAGGCTGGACGTTTCTGAACTATATAATATTGAACAGTATCGCCAGTTCCAACTCGGACATAGTTTTGACGGCCGCGACCGGTATTTGGTCAGATCCAGGCGCTGAAATCTGCCAACCGGCTCTTGCCGCCTTTATTTCGTCCATGGTGATGTAAGTGGGGGGGGTCTTCGACGCCAGTAGCACGGACTTCGAAGGGTTCGTTATCGGGAGGAGAAGGCGACTCGAAAATGCCGCCGTAGAACTCTTCCACACTTGTTACGGGAGGTTCAGGTCTAGGAAAAAAACCCCCCTTCCCCGACAAGATAGTCTCCGCCAGTCCTCGCCTGTTTTTCAGAAAGAGGGCCTGGTGCTTTTTAAAGAGCGCAGCTCTTTGACTACTGCCAGATGTTGTTTGGCCATAGTGGCGACCAGTCTTACTCTTTCTTTTGCCCTTACTGCCTCGCTTACGTATCCTCAAGCTCTCCGCCCTTTGGGCCAGATACCGATTCACGGCATCATTAAGGACACCGCGATCGGACTTTGTGAGAGCCACCCTCACCAGATCCGCCAGCGAGTCGTTGCCGCTCAGTGACCCGGCGTCTACTTGATCTTGCAAGAAGACCGCCCAGGGCCCCAGCGAATCAACGGACTCGAGTTCGTCGGAAGCGGATTTCCGTTGCACTGGTGGTAGACTGCGACTGCGTCGCCTCCGGTTTCCAGGGAGTGTCTGAGGTGTTCGGTTGTACGAGGTAAACGTAGCATCAGCAGTAGTTGTAATGTTGGGCATAGTGACAGGCGTTTTAGGATAGTTGGGAGACCATTGCTCGACGGGGTCTTCCCGTGTGGAAGACTCCTCCCTTCGAACCTGCCGTGTCCCATTATGTTCGAGAATGGGGTCTATACCGGACTTATTATGTACCCGATCGGTCTCCATCGGGGTCATCGAGGACGTTCCGGGGAAAGCTTCGACGGAGTGCACCGCGGTGGGACTTGGTCCGGCCTGCACTCGTAACCCGCTCAACACAGAGTCTTCATCTATGGCAATCGCCATCAAAGGAGAGATACCACAGGGCCTAGATGGATTATGCCCGAGCCGGGGCACGGTTCGGCGTGACTCACGAAGAGCCACTTCCGTTTCCCCGGTATTGGGTGGCGCCCGGGTATGAACTTGGGCCTCCACCACAATTCTCGCCGAATTAGAGCTTCGTTGGGGCACACTCTTGGTAGGTGCCCTGGACCTGGTGGTCGGTCCGGGCGAGGCACTACTACTACACCCCGCTTTCGGAGACGCAGACTCCAAAGAGCCTGCGTTCGTACTCGCTGGTGAGATGGAGCCAGCCCTGATATTGGTCTGGGCCAGGCTCCTGCGTGCTCGCTCCAGGAAGCCTTTATATTTGGGTTTCTCTCTCCTTGATCTGACCTGTTGGTGGGTCAGACCCGTGGAGGCCCATCATCTCCTTATAGAAGATGCCGTTAATGGACCTGGCCTCCACAATGGCGATTTTCTCCATAAGCTCCGACTCAGGTTGGGGGAGCGCCTTTGCCAGATCAGACTGATACTGGACAAAGTGAGCCTTTCGCTCATGCTGACAAGTGCCAGCCAAGGTGTTAAACCTTGTCCCGCACCATCGACACTCCGTATTGTTCTTTCCGCACTCCTTCTTGTGTCGGGCCAGAGATGTCTTCAAGGCATAGCTCCGGCCGCAGTCACAAACAAAACCCCCAGCCATGTTCTGCATGGGGGCACTGGTAGAGGGCCCCTGGGCACCAGAATTTGATGTCTTGGTGCCAGATAAAGTAGTTAAACCCATAGCCCTACTACGAACCGGGGGCTCATTAGACTTCCCCGGGCGCCTCGACATAATGATCTTATACATCGAGGTGAGATGTTAATCGAAACGGATATAGCAACTAAGAGGAGAACGCAGTCACACAAACCACTTCGAAAAACGCTCTCTGAATGCCAGTCAAATTTGCCACAGAAAAATTAATCCCTGTGCCCAGCGGGACCACGAGGAGGTTCTGGCTTTATGACTAAGAGAGTCATAGTTACTCCCGCCGTTTACCCGCGCTTGCTTGAATTTCTTCACGTTGACATTCAGAGCACTGGGCAGAAATCACATTGCGTCAACACCCGCAGGGGCCATCGCAATGCTTGTTTTAATTAGACAGTCGGATTCCCCCGGTCCGTGCCAGTTCTGAGCTGACCGTTGAATGGCGGCCGAAGAGGACTTCCGGACGCCCTGACGGGCGCACCCGGAGCCTCACAGCAAGACGGTTCCGCGGGAGGCCAAGGCACGGGACCGAACTCGGATTCGACATTGACCACCGAAACGGAACAACGCTTCACCTCGCACAGGCCCGGCACGTCAGCCGCGACCCGCTTCCTCGCCAAGCCCGACACGCCCCGATCCTCAGAGCCAACCTTATCCCAAAGTTACGGATCCAATTTGCCGAATTCCCTTACCTACATTATTCTATCGACTAGAGGCTCTTCACCTTGGAGACCTGCTGCGGATATGGGTACGAACCGGCGCGATGCCTCGACGTGGCCCTCTCCCGGATTTTCAAGGTCCGAGGGGAAGATCCGGACACCGCCGCAACTGCGGTGCTCTTCGCGTTCCAAACCATATCTCCCTGCTAGAGGATTCCATGGAACTCGAACGCTCATGCAGAAAAGAAAACTCTTCCCGGATCTCCCGACGGCGTCTCCGGGTCTTTTTGGGTTGCCCCGACGAACTCTCTTGCGAGGGCCCGAATTATTAACGGTTCCGCTGCCGGGTTCCGGAATAGGAACCGGATTCCCTTTCGCCCAATGGGTGTGTGCTCGCTTCGTACGTTTACGTTCGAATTAAAAACGAACCAACGACATATCTACACCACATCAACATCGGCTTTCGCCTAGGGCTTAGGATCGACTGACTCGTGTGCAACGGCTGTTCACACGAAACCCTTCTCCACGTCAGTCCTCCAGGGCCTCACCTACGGAAACCTTGTTACGACTTTGGTCATCTTCCCAGCAACATCGGCAACGTCGAAACGCCACCGCGCACCGCTCCGAAGACCTCACTAAATCGTTCAATCGGTAGTAGCGACGGGCGGTGTGCACAAAGGGCAGGAACGTAATCAACGCGAGCTTATGACTCGCGCTTACTGGGAATTCCTCGTTCATGGGGAACAATTGCAAGCCCCAATCCCTAGCACGAAGTAGGTTCAGCGGGTTACCCGGGCCGCTCGGCCAGGGAGGACACGCTGATTCCTTCAGAGGTAGTCTGCATCGAGTGCTGAGAGCGTGCGGACGTGTTTTCGAGAGCGGCGTGTACCAGTGCAGCGCGCGGCGAGACAGCGCTCCCCCTGCCGCGCCACGTCTAGACCCCCGCGGCGGCCTGTCCGTTTCTTCGCGCTTGCGCGGCTCTACTGTCTGCTTTGTTGTTTGTTAAGTTTCTTTGTGTCTAATTTAATGTTACAATGACTGAACCCGAAGATATAATTAAGTTAAAAAACATGGAAACAATTAGTGTAGCCGGCCTGCCCACCAATCCGTCCATACCCGAAGATAAAGCCCTGAGGTGCATCTTGGATGAAATAAATCGCAATTTCAAGGTAATCTCGGAATTTATTTGCTCATCGAAAGACTCACTTAATAAAAGAGTCGAAGCGAGTATTGCGGCCAGTGGTTTACACTCTAACCTAAACGACATCTCACGACTATACACCATATCTGTTACCAATAATCGTACCAGCAACAATCTAGAAGAAAAAATCAAAGATACAATTGTCAATACCCTATGTGAAATAAAGACAGGCATACCAACTTATGCACAGATTGCTACCTCCAAATCAGCAAACGTTTCCCAACCAAACACTCGACCCCACAAAACTACACAAACATTTAAAGTTTTGGTATACCCAAATAACAACGCTAGAAACATTGATACTTCAGAGAAAACAAAAATTGCCTTGACTAAAACCATTAAACCAAAAGATTTAAACTTCAAAGTGGATAAAATTATTCCCATCCGAAATAACGGCATTTTGATTGAATCACCAAATAAAGAAGTTGAACAACTAGTAAATAGTCCCCTGTTAGAAAACTCAAATCTCAACGCTAAAATGCCTAACAAAATCTTCCCAAAAATCCTTATTAAAGATGTGGCCAACACAATTGCCCAAGATACTTTGTCTAGCTGCTTAAAAGAAAATGTCGAGGAACTAATCACTCCCCCAGAAAACTGGTTAATACGTTTAAATAAATTCGGCGCCCCTAAAAATAACAGCACCTCCTGGATTGCAGAAATTCACCCGATGGTCTGGAAACTTCTTATCAACAAAGGCAAGCTATATTGTGAAGAGACCTGGACATCTTACAGAATCGAAAACTTCCTCAGGCTTGTAAAATGTTTCAACTGTCAACGACACGGGCATATAGCGAAAAACTGTCAGTCAGAAAATTGTTGTGGGTACTGTTCAAATAATGAACACAGCTCAAAAGATTGTCCGAATAAAACAACCACTGAGGCTCACAGATGCATCAACTGTATAAGAGCTAAATTTAGGGAAACAAGCCATCATACAGACAACTCTGACTGCCCTATTTACAAATCTAAACTTGAACAATATATCAACAGCATCGACTATGGGGACTAACCTGAAACTTCTTCAAGCAAATCTCCAAAATTCAAGAAGTGCTACAATTCAAACGATTAACTATATCTTGGAGAATAATGTTCAAGTTTCGTTTCTGCAGGAACCGTATACATATCAGAAATCACCCAACCTTTACGAGATACCAGGCCTACGCAACTTAAAACTAATTGCTAATAAAAGAGAAAAATTTCTAGCTTGTATTATCATAAACGATGATGAGTTAGGTGTAGTTTCTATCCCAAACTCGACCAACACTTTACTAGCTTCTTGTTCTCTGTTGATAAGCCCAAACCAAGTTTTGATAGCTGCCTCGTCGTATTTTCCACCGTCAAGAGAATTTGTGGAATGCCTAAATGAACTTCAACAACTCACCCAATTAGCCGGACAACTCCCACTACTGCTCTGTGGCGATTTTAATTGTAGGTCGGAGCTTTGGCACGACAAACTTTCAGATAATAATTCTCCTGCAATGGAGAACTTTATAATCGCTAACAATATGTGTATTTTTAACGAACCTAATAATCCACCTACTTTTGAAACCACAAACGGCGCAAGCTACATTGATCTTACAATTGGAAGCGAGTTCCTCCTAAACAAGATTCAAACATGGAAAACAGTGGACATCAACACCTCCGATCATAGAGCTATTACTTTCGAATTCAATAATAATTATAATCAAATTTTTCCGGAAGTCAATGCCCCGATGGATCAAAAAATCTGTAACTTTAACATCAAGAAAGCAGCACCCTTGTTGGAACAATTATCTACAGATTTAATCAATAAATATCCCATCCTAATCAGCCAAAATAAAATTGACCAATGCCTGGAAGAATTCTACTTTGAACTAGATAAAATTATTAGCTCGTGCTCTCGCGTCAAAAAGACTTTTAAAAACAGACCCACGTTTTGGAACGAACAAATTGAGGCCCTCAGAAGACAATATCTTAAGGCCAAAAAAGACCTTTACAAAAACAAAAACCCTGATTTAAAAGAAGCATTATACATTTCTATGAGTCAAGTAAAACAAAAATTTAAAGACAGAATAAAGTTGGATAAAGAAAAATCCTGGGAAAATTTTGTGAAGGAAGATTTAGCCCCTAACCCTTGGGGGGTAGTCTACAGAGTTGCTGCCGAAAAGTTCAAAAAAACAAACTTGTTGGGTGTCTTTGAAAACGACGGAGAAACTAGTCTAAACCCATCGGACGCTGCTAAACGACTTCTACATTCACTACTTCCTGACGATAACGAAAAAAATGAAACTCTGTCACATAAAATTACTAGACAAGACTTTAACACAATTGAAATGACGTACAGATACAATATAGATGAGGTGACTAACACGGAACTTGAAACAATAATCAAAAACCTAAAAAAGAAAGCACCTGGACTGGATAAAATCGACGGCAACCTCACCAAAATAATGCACCCTAGTCTATCTAATTTTCTCTTACATATATACAACTCCTGCCTCCGGGCTAGTTACTTCCCTAAATGCTGGAAGATGGGAAATTTAGTAGTCATCCCGAAAGACTCAGGTGGAGATCCTAGTGACATAAAAAATTATCGACCTATTACACTTCTTAATGATTTGGGAAAAATTTTTGAAAAATTGATCAGAACGAGACTCTTCAAGAGCACAGACGTTTTTCACGCCGACAATCAATACGGTTTCTGTGCTGGTAAATCGTCCACTGACGCTCTGCAATCCTTCAAAAATCAGCTTCAAGCCTATAATCAAAAGTGCAAATACACTGCGGCTGTTTTTTTCGATATAAGCGGAGCCTTCGACAATGTGTGGTATCCCTCAATAATTAAATCTCTTCGACAGAAAGGTGTCAGTCCTCACTTAATACGAATAATGAAAAGCTACGTTTCAGACAGGAATGTAACATACTCTTACAGAGGTATTGTCAACAGAAAAAACTGCACCAAGGGGTGTCCACAGGGCTCGGTACTAGGCCCCACCTTATGGAACACCATTTTGGACGAATTTCTAAAGGAAAAAATTGCACCAAACACTGAGACAATCGCATATGCTGATGACATTGTTGTAATTACGGGAGCAAACACAAGAAATGAATTTAGATCTACAATTCAAACCATAGTGACAGCGGTTTGCCAATTTGCAGGAAATCAAAAACTTCAAGTCTCGTCTAGTAAGACAAAAATTATGATGTTTAACTCACCTAAAAGAGTACATAACAGAGATTTGGCAATTAAAATCAACAACTCGACGATACAAATAGTTACCGAACACAAATACCTAGGAATCCTGTTTGACAGTAAATTTAATTTCCAAAAACACATTAATGATGTGTGTTCTAAAGCTAGAACAATCATGATGGCGCTCCGACGCAAAATCAAACTTCGGTGGAACATCTCTGTTGCAGACTCTATAAGTGCTATTTATAATCACGCAATAATTCCCATAGTGACGTACGGATCAGAGGTTTGGGCGGATCGACTAAATATTTCTAAAATCAAAAGCAAACTTACCTCACTCTCAGGGCTGGCATCGAGGTGCATTGCAGGCTGTTATGCTTCGGTATCTAACGACGCTGCCCATGTGCTGGCAGGTGTGCCTCCACTAGACCTGGAGGCGGCAAGAATAAACTGCTGCAAGCTACTCAAAAAGGACCAAAACTGCAATCTCTTGGGTTTTGAAATAGAAAAGAGTGACTTTGACACTTACAAACACGCGAGGGAATATGTGGCGATTTTGGTCGAAGACTTGTGGCAAGAAAGATGGGACTCCTCTACCAGAGGAAGAACTACCTATAGATTTCGTCCGACAGTTCAATCGGGACTTAGATATTCACACTCCTTCGCTGCAACCCAAATCCTAACGGGGCATGGCAACTTTATGTCCCACCTTCAAAGGGTGGGTAAAAGTGAGACGGACGAATGCGCGGAATGTGGAGTAAGAGACGACCCTATTCACAGACTTCTGGTTTGTCCCCTCTTCGATGCGCCAAGACGTGACATCTACAGAAGTGTAAACTCACCTTTTTTGTCCCTAAACTGGATAATTCACCTAAAATCGGAACTTCTGGAACCGTTCACCGCCCTGCCGTAGGTGCTCTGCTACAGTGCGTTGGTGCGGGAGTTTCATGGCCTGTAGCTTCGTATTCGGCCCAGTTTGTGAGTGCGGGTGGTGCGGGAGTTTCATGGCCTGTAGCTTCGTATTCGGCCCAGTTTGTGAGTGCGGGGGTGACAAATGGCCTGTCTCGTTTAAAATATAAAAATTAAAATAATACTAATGATAAAAAATGTGTTTGCTACTGAAAAACCCTGATGTCAAACATGTGTGGTTACAAATGTTTCCTACGATATAAACAGACTCTACTACCTATACTTCTTTATTCTTTGTTAGTTTGTAACATACCTTCCATTTGTTTTTGATCACCGAAATATCCAAGGAGGTGGTTTGTTACATTGTTATTGTTACATTATTGTATTTATATAATCTGGCCCTAACGCCGAAGATGTTAAATGATGTAACTTTTTGTTAGTCCCCTTTACTGAAATAACACATAAATTAAAGGTGATGAATTTGTTAGTAACCATTAGAGACACTTGTAAACTTTTAATTACTTTAATTACCTTTTAGATGTTTCACTAAGAATATTGTTTAATTTGCACTTGTTTCTTGTCGCACCCAATTTGGTGCATTTATGTTAATAAAGGCCCCTTTGGGGTGTGTTTTTTTTTTTTTTTTTTTGATTCCTTCAGAGTTTCTTCGCGCTTGTGCGGCTCTACTGTCTGCATTGTTTGTTAAGTTTCTTTGTATCTAATTTAATGTTACAATGACTGAACCCGAAGATATAATTAAGTTAAAAAACATGGAAACCATTAGTGTATCCGGCATGCCCACCAATCCGTCCATACCCGAAGATAAAGCCCTGAGGTGCATCTTGGATGAAATAAATCGCAATTTCAAGGTAATCTCGGAATTTATTTGCTCATCGAAAGACTCACTTAATAAAAGAGTCGAAGCAAGTATTGCGGCCAGTGGTTTACACTCTAACCTAAACGACATCTCACGACTATACACCATATCTGTTACCAATAATCGTACCAGCAACAATCTAGAAGAAAAAATCAAAGACACAATTGTCAATACCCTTTGTGAAATGAAGACAGGCATACCAACTTATGCACAGATTGCTACCTCCAAATCAGCCAACGTTTCCCAACCAAACACTCGACCCCACAAAACTACACAAACATTTAAAGTTTTGGTATACCCAAATAACAACGCTAGAAATATTGATACTTCAGAGAAAACAAAAATTGCCTTGACTAAAACTATTAAACCAAAAGATTTAAACTTCAAAGTGGATAAAATTATTCCCATCCGAAATAACGGCATTTTGATTGAATCACCAAATAAAGAAATCGAACAACTAGTAAATAGTCCCCTGCTAGAAAACTCAAATCTCAACGCTAAAATGCCTAACAAAATCTTCCCAAAAATCCTTATTAAAGATGTGGCCAACACAATTGCCCAAGATACTTTGTCTAGCTGCTTAAAAGAAAATGTCGAGGAACAAATCACTCCCCCAAAAAACTGGTTAATACGTTTAAATAAATTCGGCGCCCCTAAAAATAACAGCACCTCTTGGATTGCAGAAATTCACCCGATAGTCTGGAAACTTCTTATCAACAAAGGCAAGCTATATTGTGAAGAGACCTGGACATCTTACAGAATCGAAAACTTCCTCAGGCTTGTAAAATGCTTCAACTGTCAACGACACGGGCATATAGCAAAAAACTGTCAGTCGGAAAATTGTTGTGGGTACTGTTCAAATAATGAACACAGCTCAAAAGATTGTCCGAATAAAACAACCACTGATGCTCACAGATGCATTAACTGTATAAGAGCTAAATTTAGGGAAACAAGCCATCATACAGACAACTCTGATTGCCCTATTTACAAATCCAAACTTGAACAATATATCAACAGCATCGACTATGGGGACTAATCTGAAACTTCTTCAAGCAAATCTCCAAAATTCAAGAAGTGCTACAATTCAAACGCTTAACTATATCTTGGAGAAAAATGTTCAAGTTTCTTTTCTGCAGGAACCGTATACATATCAGAAATCACCCAACCTTTACGAGATACCAGGCCTACGCAACTTAAAACTAATTGCTAATAAAAGAGAAAAATTTCTAGCCTGTATTATCATAAACGATGATGAGTTAGGTGTAGTTTCTATCCCAAACTCGACCAGTATTTTACTAGCTTCTTGTTCCTTGTTGATAAATCCAAATCAAGTTTTGATAGCTGCTTCGTCGTATTTTCCTCCGTCAAGAGAATTTGTGGAATGCCTAAATGAACTTCAACAACTCACCCAACTGGCCGGACAACTCCCACTACTGCTCTGTGGCGATTTTAATTGTAGGTCGGAGCTTTGGCACGACAAACTTTCAGATAATAATTCTCCTGCAATGGAGAACTTTATAATCGCTAACAATATGTGTATTTTTAACGAACCTAATAATCCACCTACTTTTGAAACCACAAACGGTGCAAGCTACATAGACCTTACAATTGGAAGCGAGTTCCTCCTAAACAAGATTCAAACATGGAAAACAGTGGACATCAACACCTCCGATCATAGAGCTATTACTTTCGAATTCAATGATAATCATAATCAAATTTTTCCGGAAGTCAATGCCTCGATGGATCAAAAAATCTGTAACTTTAACATCAAGAAAGCAGCACCCCTGTTGGAACAATTATCTACAGATCTAATCAATAAATATTCCATCCTAATTAGCCAAAATAAAATTGACCAATGCCTGGAAAAATTCTACTTTGAACTAAATAAAATTATTAGCTCGTGCTCTCGCGTCAAAAAGACTTTTAAGAACAGACCCACGTTTTGGAACGAACAAATTGAGGCCCTCAGAAGACAATATCTTAAGGCCAAAAAAGACCTTTACAAAAACAAAAACCCTGATTTAAAAGAAGCACTATACATTTCTATGAGTCAAGTAAAACAAAAATTTAAAGACAGAATAAAGCTGGATAAAGAAAAATCCTGGGAAAATTTTGTGAAGGAAGATTTAGCTCCTAACCCTTGGGGGGTAGTCTACAGAGTTGCTGCTGAAAAGTTCAAAAAAACAAACTTGTTGGGTGTCTTTGAAAATGACGGAGAAACTAGTCTAAACCCATCGGATGCTGCTAAACGACTTCTACATTCACTACTCCCTGACGATAACGAAGAAAACGAAACTCTGTCACAAAAAATTACTAGACAAGACTTCAACACAATTGAAATGACGTACAGATACAATATAGATGAGGTGACTAACACGGAACTTGAAATAATAATCAAAAACCTAAAAAAGAAAGCACCTGGACTGGATAAAATCGACGGCAACCTGACCAAAATAATGCACCCTAGTCTATCTAATTTTCTTTTACATATATACAACTCCTGCCTCCGGGCTAGTTACTTCCCAAAATGCTGGAAGATGGGAAATTTAGTGGTCATCCCGAAAGACTCAGGCGGAGATCCTAGTGACATAAAAAACTATCGACCTATTACACTTCTTAATGATTTGGGAAAAATTTTCGAAAAATTGATCAGAACGAGACTGTTTAAGAGCACAGACGTTTTTCACGCTGACAATCAATACGGTTTCTGTGTTGGTAAATCGTCCACTGACGCTCTGCTATTTTTCAAAAATCAGCTTCAAGCCTATAATCAAAAGTACAAATACACTGCGGCTGTTTTCTTCGATATAAGCGGAGCCTTCGACAATGTGTGGTATCCCTCAATAATTAAATCTCTTCGACAGAAAGGTGTCAGTCCTCACTTAATACGAATAATGAAAAGCTACGTTTCAGACAGGAATGTAATATACTCTTACAGAGGTATTGTCAACAGAAAAAACTGCACCAAGGGGTGTCCACAGGGCTCGGTACTAGGCCCCACCTTATGGAACACCATTTTGGATGAATTTCTAAGGAAAAAAATTGCGCCAAACACTGAGACAATCGCATATGCTGATGATATTGTTGTAATTACGGGAGCAAACACAAGAAATGAATTTAGATCTACAATTCAAACTATAGTGACAGCGGTTTGCCAATTTGCAGGAAATCAAAAACTTCAAGTCTCGTCTAGTAAGACAAAAATCATGATGTTCAACTCACCTAAAAGAGTACATAACAGAGATTTGGCAATTAAAATCAACAACTCGACGATACAAATAGTTACCGAACACAAATACCTAGGAATCCTTTTTGACAGTAAATTTAATTTCCAAAAACACATTAATAATGTGTGTTCTAAAGCTAGAACAATCATGATGGCGCTCCGACGCAAAATCAAACTTCGGTGGAACATCTCTGTTGCAGACTCTATAAGTGCTATTTATAATCACGCAATAATTCCCATAGTGACGTACGGATCAGAGGTTTGGGCGGATCGATTAAATATTTCTAAAATCAAAAGCAAACTTACCTCACTCTCAGGGCTGGCATCGAGGTGCATTGCAGGCTGTTATGCTTCGGTATCTAACGACGCCGCCCATGTGCTGGCAGGTGTGCCTCCGCTAGACCTTTTTTTTTTTTTTTTTTTTTTTTCCGGAGGAGAGGAAAATACGTTACGTACACCCCGGTTTCTATTGTGAGACCGGGGTAGTGTGGGGCTCTCCGACTAGGTGGACGTGTCGGCCTACCCACTAAAAACCTCTCCTCCTGTTCCTCCGCAGATGTTCGGAATCGCTTTCGCATTACTTCGAACAAATGCTGCTTTCTTTTCCGCTAAGTTGGCAGCCTTCCTTCCCTCCTTAGCTCTTCCCTTTCCTTCGTTCTTATAATATTTCTGACGAGTTGTGAGGTGCTCGCCCAGTTCTCTTCCGATGATAGCATCACTTCCACGAATTCCTCAGCATTGGGCCACGTGAGAGTCTTCTTCATGTATTCGAGCCTTTCTCCGTCGAACCTCTCGCACAAGAAGAGGGTGTGCTCCGGGTCATCCCTGTCCTCACCACAGAACCAGCACCTCTCGTCCGCAGTTTTGCCTATCCTGTGCAGGTAGGTTCCAAAACATCCATGACCCGTCAAGGCTTGGGTCAGGTAGAAGTCGGTATGGCCTTGTTTTCTGTCCAGCCAGGGACCGATATCTGGGATCAACTTTCTGGTCCACGCCCCGTTCTGGGCGTTCTGCCAGGCCGCTTGCCATTTCCGGCGGGTCCTGTCCTCAACGGCTTTCCGCGCCCCGGGACCCATCCTTCTGATCTCTACCCTCTCCTCGATCGCCAGGGCCATGGGTTTCGTTCCGGCGATTACCTGTAGCGCCTCGTTCGAGGTGGTACGGTAGGCGCTGGTCACCCGCAGTAGTGCCGTCCTCTGTGCCCTCTCCAGTTTTTCCAGGCTTTTGCTTTTAAGGTGCCTTGACCCCCAGATTTCAGCGCCGTACAGGATCTGGCTCCGCGCCACCGCCACCAGCATCCTCCTCCTGTATGGCTTCGCCCCCCCTGTGTTTGGCATCAGCCTGGACAGGGCTGCCATTGTCCTTTCCGCCTTGGCGGCAACCTCCTCTACGTGTGGTGCAAATCTTAACTCCTTATCGAGCCTGACCCCCAGGTACTTTATGGAGGTTTGCGGAGATATATCTTCGCCCATCAGGGAGAACTTAATCTCACGCGGCCTCCTTCTGCCCGTGAGTAAAGTTGCCTCTGTTTTGTGCGCTGCCACACTCAGTCCAGTGTCCTCCATCCACTCTGCCACCTTTTGTAACGTCTGGTTTACCAGCGCCATCATCTCCTCTTCGTTTCTGGAGGACACCAGGACGGCCAGGTCGTCTGCGAACGCCAGCGTCCTCACTCCTACGGGCATCTCTAGCCTAAGCACAGCATCATACAGGACGTTCCATAGAGTCGGGCCCAAGACCGAGCCCTGTGGGACGCCGCACGTCATCTCGACGTATTCCTCCCCTTCCCCCACCAGGATTCCCCTGTCCTGCAGGTAGTCCTGTATGAGCGCTAACAGGGCTTTGTTGATTCGTTTTCCTTCTAGTGCCTCGATGATTTTCTTCCATGGAGCCGAATTAAAAGCGTTTTCGACGTCTATGGCGACGATGGCACATAGGTCCTTCCGGCCCCAGGTGCCCCGGTTGGCCGTTTCGGCAAACTTTAGTACCTCCTCCATGGCGTCTAAGGTAGACCTTCCTTTTCTAAATCCGAATTGGGAGTCCGCCAGCCCCCCCTTCTCGTCAAGTTCTTTCTCTAGCCTGGATCTGATGAGGTGCTCGAAGAGCTTTCCCATAATGTCGAGGAGACATATTGGCCTAAACTTCCTAATGCCTTCCGAATCTTGCTTCGTTTTCGGTATCAATACAAGTTTGGCTTCTTTCCACCTAGTTGGGAATTCTCCTTTTCCCGCGGATGCATTGATCACCGCAAGAACGTCACTGGTTGCCTCTTCCACCACCAGTTTTACAATCTCGGCTTGGATGCCGTCTGGACCTGGTGCTCTCTTTACCCGGAGTCTGCTCGCTGCATCCCTCAGCTCTTGTTCGCTGAACTCGATCTTCTCCTGGCAGGGCTCCTTTTGCCAAACCGTCCGTTCCCTACGAGGAAAGAGCTTCTTCACAGCTTCCTTCGTCTCCTCCTTGGAGGGCGGCGTCTCTTTTCTGAACTTCCCCATGGCTACCTTATAGCCCTTACCCCAGGGGTCTTCCTCTATCATTTCTATCAGCTCTTTCCACGCCGTTTGCTTCGCCTTCTTTATGTGTCCCCGAAGTTCCTTCTTGGTCATTCTGTACCGGTCTTCTAATTGCTGTATTTGTTCCGACGTAGTTTTCCTGCATTTACGCCCCCGCCCAAGAGTTCTTCTTGCTTTAAGGCACTTTGCCCTTTGCTCGGCAATGTCTCGGTTCCACCAGTACACTGGTCTTTTGTGTGCTGGGTGCCCCCCCCTACATGTGGCAAAGGAGGAGTTGCACATTTCCTCGATCTTTTGCATCAGTGTCCCTGTTGACCAGTGTCTGCCTCTACCACTGATCTCCTTCCTCACGAGTTCTCGATAGATGTTCAGTCCTTCTCCGTCGATTTTCCAGCTCTTCCTTACCCTCTTCGTTCTTGCTTCGTTTTCCTCTTTCGTTTTACATATTTCGAAGTAGATGTCCCTGTGGTCGCTGAGATTCTCCTCTGGGAGTACCTTCCAGTTCTTAATCTTATCCGCGAGGCCGTTCGACGTAATTGTAAGATCTATATTGGAAACGCTCTCCCCTCTCACAAAGGTGGGCTCGTCCCCCGTGTTTTGAATGGTGTAGTCTCTTTGGGCTATCCAATCCATAAGGATCCGTCCCCTTTCGTCCTCTTTTTTGGAGCCCCAAGCCGGCGACTTGGCGTTGAAATCGCCAAGCCTCCGCTAGACCTGGAGGCGGCAAGAATAAACTGCTGCAAGCTACTTAAAAAGGACCAAAACTGTAATCTCTTGGGATTTGAGATAGAAAAGAGTGACTTTGACACTTACAAACATGCGAGGGAATATGTGGCGATTTTGGTCGAAGACTTGTGGCAAGAAAGATGGGACTCCTCTACCAAAGGAAGAACTACTTATAGATTTCGTCCGATAGTTCAATCGGGACTTAGATATTCACACTCCTTTGCTGCAACCCAAATCCTAACGGGTCATGGCAATTTTATGTCCCACCTTCAAAGGGTGGGTAAAAGTGAGACGGACGAATGCGCGGAATGTGGAGTTAGAGACGACCCTATTCACAGACTTCTGGTTTGCCCCCTCTTCGATGTACCAAGACGTGACATCTACAGAAGTGTAGACTCACCTTTTCTGTCCCTAAACTGGATAATCCACCTAAAATCGGAACTTCTGGAACCGTTCACCGCCTTGCCGTAGGTGCTCGGCTACAGTGCGTTGGTGCGGGAGTTTCATGGCCTGTTGCTTCGTATTCTGCTCAGTTTGTGAGTGCGGGAGTGTGGATAATCCACCTAAAATCGGAACTTCTGGAACCGTTCACCGCCTTGCCGTAGGTGCTCGGCTACAGTGCGTTGGTGCGGGATTTTCATGGCCTGTTGCTTCGTATTCGGCTCAGTTTGTGAGTGCGGGAGTGATGAATGGCCTGTCTCGTTTAAAATATAAAAATTAAAATAATACTAATAATAAGAATGTGTCTGCTACTGAAAAACCCTGATGTCAAACATGTGTGGTTGCAAGTGTTTCCTACGATACAAACAGACTCTACTACCTATACTTTTTTTTTTTTATTATTATTCTTTGTTAGTTTGTAACATACCTTCCATTTGTTTTTGATCACCGAAAGATCCATGGAGGTGGCTTGTTACATCGTTATTCTCCTCTCTAGTATTTATATAATCTGGCCCAAACGCCGAAGATGTTAAATGATGTAACTTTTTGTTAGTTTCCCTTACTGAGATAATACATAAATTAAAGGTGATGAATTTGTTAGTAACCATTAGAGATACTAGTAAACTTTAAAATTACCTTTTAGATGTTTCGCTAAGAATATTGTTTAATTTGCACTTGTTTTTTGTCGCGCCCAATTTGGTGCATTTATGTTAATAAAGGCCCCTTTGGGGTGTTTTTTTTTTTTTGATTCCTTCAGATCCCCTGGGGAGTTGTCTACAAATTGGCCTCTGAAAAATTCAAAACTCGTGGAATTTTGCAATCTTTTCAAACCAACGAGGACGGCAACATAACCAGGGATTTCCGATCAACCTTGGAATTTCTCCTAACAAATTTACTTCCGGATGACGACCCCGACATCAACAACGTAGAACAACGCATCACACAAAGCGATTATCGAACAACCACTGCGGAAGTGGGAAGTGACGTTGTAATCACTGATGAGGAAGTCAACATTTTTGTGTCTCAGATCCAAAACAAGAAAGCCCCGGGCCTCGACAACCTCAAAGGAAAAATTCTTAAGAGACTGCACCCGAAAATTACTCCGCTGATTACCCGAATTTACAATGCCTGTTGGAATTTGAACTATTTCCCAACTACCTGGAAGAAGGGAAACCTTGTAGTTCTGCTAAAGGACCCTAAAGCCAGCCACTCGAACATCAAAAATTATCGCCCGATCACGCTACTTCCGGAACATGGCAAAATTCTGGAAAAAACCGTGAGGAAAAAGCTTGCAGAAGAATTGTCGCCGTTACATTCTCTACGCCAATTTGGATTTGTCAAGGGACGTTCGACAAGTGATGCACTGCACTTACTTGTCTCAACGATTCGGGACTGCCAGGCCAAGTATGTGGCAACAATCTTCTTCGACATCAAAGGCGCTTTCGATAATCTTTGGTGGCCATCCCTGATTAAGACATTAAGAAACCGAGGAGCCTCTTCGAAGTTGACAGCTATGATCAAAAGCTACCTAACGGACCGCGTTGTGCAATTCACACAAGGGGATGTGACTGTCCGAAAACTCTGCTCCAAAGGATGCCCTCAAGGATCCGTTTTGGGCCCCACATTATGGAACTTGATAATGGACACCCTCTTGGACTCAGAATGGCCGGATTTTGCAACCCCGATTGCATATGCTGATGATCTTGCTGTCGTTGTGAAGTCGGATCTTCGCTCTCACCTCAAGCTACGACTAACTCAGGTAATTGATAAACTCACAGATTGGGCTACTCGTAATAAATTGAGTGTTTCAGAGACGAAGACGAAATTTATGATCCATAAATGCCCCTCGAGGTCCCACCACCGTGACCTGGACATCAGAGTGTATGGAAGCAAGATTTCGTTGGTGAAGACGCAGTTGTATCTTGGCATTATGCTCGATTCGAAGCTGCATTTCGAAAGCCATGCCACCCACACGGCGAAGAAAGTTCGGCAAATTACGATGAGTCTCCGTGGCCTCGCTGCAAGAAAATTTGGGCAATCCTGCGATAAATCGCTGAAAACGATTTATTTCGGGGCCATTGTTCCAATTATTTCATATGGCAGCCGTATTTGGTCAGACCGACTTCACGTGGTGAAGAATAACCGGCAATATTTGTCGGCACAAGCGCCGTTCAATCGAATCCTCTCGAAATGCTATGCCTCCGTCTCGAAAGAGGCTGCTGCCGTTCTCGCCGGAATCTTTCCCATGGACATCGAGATTCGAATGCGAAACTGCTTGAGCGAAATAAAACACGGCCGAAATGTTTTATTCTTCGACGAACAGATCACGCCGCAAACTTTCGATTCCATTGCACACTGCAAAGAATACGTCCGACTTCGAGCGCTTGATTGCTGGCAAAACCGTTGGGAAACATCAACGAAAGGGCGGATTTCGTTTGAATTCTTCCCGGACGTTTTCCACCGCCTCGAAGGACCCCCCATCACGTTTTCGCATCACAAGTCACAGGTTCTCACGGGACATGGGAACTTTGGTATTCACCAAACTCGACTTGGAAAAAGCGAAAACTCATTGTGTCCAAATTGCCCCGACTTTGACGATGACCCAGTTCACCGCATCTTGGAATGCCCCCTCTTCGGGGAAGTTCAGGAACAGATCCGGGAAATCACCGGAACCTGGCCACCTGACCTCACTCAGGTGCCATTTATTGACAACGACGAAGTGTTTAGTGCACTTTCCCTGGACTTGACCCCCCCGGATGTGACTTTAGAATAAGTTTGTTAGGTTAGAATGTAATGTTAGGTTAGGATGACTCAATCCACCAGGTTTTGGAGCACCACCTGTTCGCAGACGCACAAAACGGATTGGGAAATCACCCGGATTTGACCACCCGATTATGACTACCCGGATTTGACTCTTTAATGTATATATTTGTACACACACAAGACACACACAACATTACACACACGCACATACACACACACACATTCTCACACACGATCACTTCACACACACACATATATCCTCACACACGATCACTTCACACACACTTTTTTCTCTAGCATAATCACACAACCATACACGCACAATCACACAAGCACACACGCAAAACACCCTCACCTTAGTGTGATTGTTAGTTTTAAGTTAGGCATTCGTAAGTTAGTTTTAGGTACTTTTTATTTACAAATCTACTTTTCTACTCGCTTCCGTCAACCTAAAAATGTTGTAAAATTTCTCAAACTTTTCCTACACTGGACTTTTCATGTCACATTTACTTCGCCATTTTTTGTTCAACTTCAAAACCGAAAAGCAAGGTTTGGGAAAGCTTTGATAAATTATCCTTTCAATATTGTCCATCTTAAATTTAGGAGACGGCATACTTTGACGATAGAAAAGCTGGAAATATAATTCTTTAATTTAATTTAGTATAATTAATAAAAATATTGTAAATACATGCCCAATTTTGTAACCGACTTTCCGCCCAATTTGGCGGCTGTTTTTAGAATAAACGTGCCTTCGGGCACCTATTTTTTTTTTTTTTTGATTCCTTCAGATAATAATTCTCCTGCAATGGAGAACTTTATAATCGCTAACAATATGTGTATTTTTAACGAACCTAATAATCCACCTACTTTTGAAACCACAAACGGCGCAAGCTACATAGATCTTACAATTGGAAGCGAGTTCCTCCTAAATAAGATTCAGACATGGAAAACAGTGGACATCAACACCTCCGATCATAGAGCTATTACTTTCGAATTCAATGATAATTATAATCACATTTTTCCGGAAGTCAATGCCTCGATGGATCAAAAAATCTGTAACTTTAACATCAAGAAAGCAGCACCCTTGTTGGAACAATTATCTACAGATTTAATCAATAAATATCCCATCCTAATTAGCCAAAATAAAATTGACCAATGCCTGGAAAAATTCTACTTTGAACTAGATAAAATTATTAGCTCGTGCTCTCGCGTCAAAAAGACTTTTAAGAACAGACTCACGTTTTGGAACGAACAAATTGAGGCCCTCAGAAGACAATATCTTAAGGCCAAAAAAGACCTTTACAAAAACAAAAACTCTGATTTAAAAGAAGCACTATACATTTCTACGAGTCAAGTAAAACAAAAATTTAAAGACAGAATAAAGCTGGATAAAGAAAAATCCTGGGAAAATTTTCTGAAGGAAGATTTAGCCCCTAACCCTTGGGGGGTAGTCTACAGAGTTGCTGCCGAAAAGTTCAAAAAAACAAACTTGTTGGGTGTCTTTGAAAATGACGGAGAAACTAGTCTAAACCCATCGGATGCTGCTAAACGACTTCTACATTCACTACTCCCTGACGATAACGAAGAAAACGAAACTCTGTCACAAAAAATTACTAGACAAGACTTTAACACAATTGAAATGACGTACAGATACAATATAGATGAGGTGACTAACACGGAACTTGAAATAATAATCAAAAACCTAAAAAAGAAAGCACCTGGACTGGATAAAATCGACGGCAACCTGATCAAAATAATGCACCCTAGTCTATCTAATTTTTTCTTACATATATACAACTCCTGCCTCCGGGCTAGTTACTTCCCAAAATGCTGGAAGATGGGAAATTTAGTGGTCATCCCGAAAGACTCAGGTGGAGATCCTAGTAACATAAAAAATTATCGACCTATTACACTTCTTAATAATTTGGGAAAAATTTTTGAAAAATTGATCAGAACGAGACTCTTTAAGAGCACAGACGTTTTTCACGCTGACAATCAATACGGTTTCTGTGTTGGTAAATCGTCCACTGATGCTCTGCAATCTTTCAAAAATCAGCTTCAAGCCTATAATCAAAAGTACAAATACACTGCGGCTGTTTTTTTCGATATAAGCGGAGCCTTCGACAATGTGTGGTATCCCTCAATAATTAAATCTCTTCGACAGAAAGGTGTCAGTCCTCACTTAATACGAATAATGAAAAGCTACGTTTCAGACAGGAATGTAATATACTCTTACAGAGGTATTGTCAACAGAAAAAACTGCACCAAGGGGTGTCCACAGGGCTCGGTACTAGGCCCCACCTTATGGAACACCATTTTGGACGAATTTCTAAGGAAAAAAATTGCGCCAAACACTGAGACAATCGCATATGCTGATGATATTGTTGTAATTACGGGAGCAAATACAAGAAATGAATTTAGATCCACAATTCAAACTATAGTGACAGCGGTTTGCCAATTTGCAGGAAATCAAAAATTTCAAGTCTCGTCTAGTAAGACAAAAATCATGATGTTTAACTCACCTAAAAGAGTACATAACAGAGATTTGGCAATTAAAATCAACAACTCGACGATACAAATAGTTACCGAACACAAATACCTAGGAATCCTTTTTGACAGTAAATTTAATTTCCAAAAACACATTAATAATGTGTGTTCTAAAGCTAGAACAATCATGATGGCGCTCCGACGCAAAATCAAACTTCGGTGGAACATCTCTGTTGCAGACTCTATAAGTGCTATTTATAATCACGCAATAATTCCCATAGTGATGTACGGATCAGAGGTTTGGGCGGATCGACTAAATATTTCTAAAATCAAAAGCAAACTTACCTCACTCTCAGGGCTGGCATCGAGGTGCATTGCAGGCTGTTATGCTTCGGTATCTAACGACGCTGCCCATGTGCTGGCAGGTGTGCCTCCGCTAGACCTGGAGGCGGCAAGATAAACTGCTGCAAGCTACTTAAAAAGGACCAAAACTGTAATCTCTTGGGCTTTGAGATAGAAAAGAGTGACTTTGACACTTACAAACATGCGAGGGAATATGTGGCGATTTTGGTCGAAGACTTGTGGCAAGAAAGATGGGACTCCTCTACCAAAGGAAGAACTACCTATAGATTTCGTCCGATAGTTCAATCGGGACTTAGATATTCACACTCCTTCGCTGCAACCCAAATCCTAACGGGTCATGGCAATTTTATGTCCCACCTTCAAAGGGTGGGTAAAAGTGAGACGGACGAATGCGCGGAATGTGGAGTTAGAGACGACCCTATTCACAGACTTCTGGTTTGCCCCCTCTTCGATGTACCAAGACATGACATCTACAGAAGTGTAAACTCACCTTTTTTGTCCCTAAACTGGATAATCCACCTAAAATCGGAACTTCTGGAACCGTTCACCGCCTTGCCGTAGGTGCTCGGCTACAGTGCGTTGGTGCGGGAGTTTCATGGCCTGTTGCTTCGTATTCGGCCCAGTTTGTGAGTGCGGGGGTGACGAATGGCCTGTCCCGTTTAAAATGTGTGGTTACAAATGTTTCCTACGATACAAACAGACTCTACTACCTATACTTCTTTTATTCTTTGTTAGTTTGTAACATACTTTCCATTTGTTTTTGATCACCGAAAGATCCATGGAGGTGGTTTGTTACATCGTTATCCTCCTCTCTAGTATTTATATAATCTGGCCCAAACGCCGAAGATGTTAAATGATGTAACTTTTTGTTAGTTCCCCCTACTGAGATAACACATAAATTAAAGGTGATGAATTTGTTAGTAACCATTAGAGACACTAGTAAACTTTAAAATTACCTTTTAGATGTTTCACTAAGAATATTGTTTAATTTGCACTTGTTTCTTGTCGCGCCCAATTTGGTGCATTTATGTTAATAAAGGCCCCTTTGGGGTGGTTTTTTTTTTATTCCTTCAGTGACATCAGGATTTTCGGCAGCAGAATTGCACTTGTGAAGACACAAAAGTATCTTGGCATACTTCTTGACTCTAAACTGCAATTTGAGAGCCATGCCAGTTATTCTGCAAAGAAAATCTGGCAAATCACGATGGGTCTACGAAGTCTCGCCGCCAGAAAGTATAAACAAACCTGCAATAAATCATTGGAAGCGATTTATTATGGAGCGATTGTCCCCATTCTGACGTACGGTAGCCGTGTCTGGTCAGACAGACTCCATATTGTCAAAAACCAGCGACAATACTTGTCTGCACAAGCGCCGTTCAACCGGATTTTCGCGAAGTGCTACGCTTCAGTTTCGAAGGAAGCAGCTGCTGTTCTCGCTGGACACTTGCCTATGGATATCGAGATTCAAACTCGTCACTGCATCAGCGAAATAAAACATGGCCGCAATGTTTTATTCTTCGATGAACTGATCACCCCCCAGACGTTCGATTCCATAAGGCACTGCAGAGAATATGTTAATCTTCGTGCGCTCGACCGTTGGCAACACAGATGGGAAACATCAACGAAAGGACGGATTTCGTTTGAATTTTTTCCGGACGTTTTTCGCCGACTTGAAGGCCCCCCAATCACGTTTTCGCATCACAAGTCACAGGTTCTCACGGGACATGGGAATTTTGGTATCCACCAATTACGACTTGGAAAAAGCGAAAACTCATTGTGTCCAAATTGCCCCGACTTTGACGATGACCCGGTTCACCGCATCTTGGAATGCCCCCTCTTCGGGGAAGTTCAGGAACGGATCCGAGAAATCACCGGAACCTGGCCACCTGACCTCACTCAGGTGCCATTTATTGACAACGACGAAGTGTTTAGTGCACTTTCCCTGGACTTGACCCCCCCGGATGTGACTTTAGAATAAGTTAATTAGGTTAGAATGTAATGTTAGGTTAGGATGACTCAATCCACCAGGTTTTGGAGCACCACCTGTTCGCAGACGCACAAAACGGATTGGGAAATCACCCGGATTTGACCACCCGATTATGACTACCCGGATTTGACTCTTTAATGTATATATTTGTACACACACAAGACACACACATTACACACACGCACATACACACACACACACACACACACACATCCTCACACACGATCACTTCGCACACACTTTTTTCTCTAGCACAATCACACAACCATACACGCACAATCACACAAGCACACACGCAAAACACCCTCACCTTAGTGTGATTGTTAGTTTTAAGTTAGGCATTCGTAAGTTAGTTTTAGGTATTTTTCATTTACAAATCTACTTTTCTACTCGCTTCCGTCAACCTAAAAATGTTGTAAAATTTCTCAAACTTTTCCTACACTGGACTTTTCTTGTCACATTTACTTCACCATTTTTGTTCAACTTCAAAACCGAAAAGCAAGGTTTGGGAAAGCTTTGATAAATTATCCTTTCAATATTGTCCATCTTAGATTTAGGAGACGGCATACTTTGACAATAGAAAAGCTGGAAATATAATTCTTTAATTTAGTATAATTAATGAAAATATTGTAAATACATGTCAAATTTTGTAACCGACTTTCCGCCCAACTTGGCGGCTGTTTTTAGAATAAACGTGCCTTCGGGCACCTATTTTTTTATTTTTTTTTTGATTCCTTCAGTTTTAGATTTACAATTCAAACTATAGTGAGAGCGGTTTGCCAATTTGCAGGAAATCAAAAACTTCAAGTCTCGTCTAGTAAGACAAAAATCATGATGTTTAAACTCACCTAAAAGAGTACATAACAGAGATTTGGCAATTAAAATCAACAACTCGACGATACAAATAGTTACCGAACACAAATACCTAGGAATCCTTTTTGACAGTAAATTTAATTTCCAAAAACACATTAATAATGTGTGTTCTAAAGCTAGAACAATCATGATGGCGCTCCGACGCAAAATCAAACTTCGGTGGAACATCTCTGTTGCAGACTCTATAAGTGCTATTTATAATCACGCAATAATTCCCATAGTGACGTACGGATCAGAGGTTTAGGCGGATCGACTAAATATTTCTAAAATCAAAAGCAAACTTACCTCACTCTCAGGGCTGGCATCGAGGTGCATTGCAGGCTGTTATGCTTCGGTATCTAACGACGCTGCCCATGTGCTGGCAGGTGTGCCTCCGCTAGACCTGGAGGCGGCAAGAATAAACTGCTGCAAGCTACTTAAAAAGGACCAAAGCTGTAATCTCTTGGGTTTTGAGATAGAAAAGAGTGACTTTGACACTTACAAACATGCGAGGGAATATGTGGCGATTTTGGTCGAAGACTTGTGGCAAGAAAGATGGGACTCCTCTACCAAAGGAAGAACTACCTATAGATTTCGTCCGATAGTTCAATCGGGACTTAGATATTCACACTCCTTCGCTGCAACCCAAATCCTAACGGGTCATGGCAATTTTATGTCCCACCTTCAAAGGGTGGGTAAAAGTGAGACGGACGAATGCGCGGAATGTGGAGTTAGAGACGACCCTATTCACAGACTTCTGGTTTGCCCCCTCTTCGATGTACCAAGACGTGACATCTACAGAAGTGTAAACTCACCTTTTCTGTCCCTAAACTGGATAATCCACCTAAAATCGGAACTTCTGGAACCGTTCACCGCCTTGCCGTAGGTGCTCGGCTACAGTGCGTTGGTGCGGGAGTTTTATGGCCTGTTGCTTCATATTCGGCCCAGTTTGTGAGTGCGGGGGTGACGAATGGCCTGTCTCGTTTAAAATATAAAAATTAAAATAATACTAATAATAAAAATGTGTTTGCTACTGAAAAACCCTGATGTCAAACATGTGTGGTTACAAATGTTTTCCTACGATACAAACAGACTCTACTACCTATACTTCTTTTATTCTTTGTTAGTTCGTAACATACCTTCCATTTGTTTTTGATCACCGAAAGATCCATGGAGGTGGTTTGTTACATCGTTATCCTCCTCTCTAGTATTTATATAATCTGGCCCAAACGCCGAAGATGTTAAATGATGTAACTTTTTGTTAGTTCCCCTTACTGAGATAACACATAAATTTAAAGGTGATGAATTTGTTAGTAACCATTAGAGACACTAGTAAACTTTAAAATTACCTTTTAGACGTTTCACTAAGAATATTGTTTAATTTGCACTTGTTTCTTGTCGCGCCCAATTTGGTGCATTTATGTTAATAAAGACCCCTTTGGGGTGTTTTTTTTTTTGATTCCTTCAGTCAGTCACTGTTCATCGCTCGAACCAGTCGGATCGCTCCTCTCCGCTCCGACTACATCGAGCATCGTGAAAGTGAAAGTGGAAGTGAAAATTGTTTTGTGTTGGTGCAAACAGTTTTCCAAGGCAAGAGCAGAATAGAACAACATTTGGTGAGTCGTTTAAAATTATTTTGCCTGTTCAGGGCTGGACAGGATGGTGCAAACGCGTCGAAATTCGACAGCGTCCACCATGTCTCGCGATGATTCGGACGAATCAAGACCACGTGGTGATGATATTAGTAGCATTATTAAAGAATGCGCAAAAAATTTAGATGTCTTGGACAGTTTTATTATTAAATCAAAAGATTGTGTTAGTAATCGACAAACGTATCAGGAATCCATTCAAAAAATCCATGCAGGCCTCAGGAATATTTTAGCTAAATTTAGTATGCCCCCAGTAGAAACTGATTTGGAAAAGAAAATCACTAACATTGTTGAAAAGGCAATAGAAAGTAAATTAGGTAATAACGTAGGCTCTTCATCACCAATTGGCCCTTGCTATAGCCAAATTTTGAAAACAAACTTGCCAAAAAACACTGAAGTTTCATCAGCCCCGAATAAGCTCCCTCAGAGCAGCTTCAAAGTAGTAATTAAACCTAACGATACTTTGAAAAACGTAAAATCCTCCGAGGATACACGTAAAATCTTAATGACTAAATCCCCGAAAGACTTTGGAATCAAAGTAAATAAAATCGTGCCCATAAGGAACAATGCCATTTTGGTCGAGTCAAACTGCCCCTCAATTTTTAACTTAACGGAAAATGGCGTTTTAAAATCTTTAAATTTAACTGCTGAAAGAATCAATAAAACTTGGCCCAAGATTCAAATTTTCGATGTACCCAAGGACCTAGACGCTGATCAATTAATTTCTGAAATTCAAAAGCAACAAGATTTGCCTGAGAGTTTACCAAAAAATTTTGTAAAAACCGCGTTCAAAGTAGGCAACAAAGATGGAAAGGCAAATCAATGGGTTGTTGAGCTGCACCCAGTGGCACGCAACCATTTTATCAAATCAGGTAGCAGACTTTTTATTAACTGGAAATCTTTGCATATTAGGGATTATCTTCGTGTTACTCGTTGTTTTAAGTGTCAAAAATTTGGGCATGTGTCCAAATTTTGCAATTCGGAAAAACAGTGCGGATATTGTGCCAGCACTGATCACGAATCTGTGACTTGCAAACTAAAAAACGAGGAAAACAAACACAAGTGTAGTAATTGCACTAGGGCAGAGCAGCAAGACACAAATCACGCTGCAGAGTCATCAAACTGCCCAATTTACAAAAACCGGTTGCAAGAGGCAATTAAAAATATAGACTTTGATGGATAATACAATCAGTATTATTCAATTAAATTGCAACGGCGCGAAATTGGCAACGGCAGAGTTAGTAAAATTTGCATTTGATAACAAAGTTCATTTAGCTTTCTTACAAGAACCGCATAGAATTAAATGTGGGCAAAATTACAAATTGTCAGGAATCTCGACCGCAATTAGCTGCTTTGCAACTAACGATCCGAAATTTCAAACGGCGATTCTGTGTTTTGACCCTAGTTTAAATCCCTTATTTTACCCTCAGCTTTCTAATAAATTCTTAACATTGCTTTCCATTTCGGTGAAAAATGTACAAATTTATTGTTTGAGCGTCTACCTGCCTCCAAGTGAAAGCCCGTTGCCAATTTTTGAACACCTGCATAAGATCATGGAATTTGTAGCAGGTAACAGAATCATAATTTGTGGGGATTTTAACTCAAGGTCGCAGCTTTGGTTTGACAGATTTAATGACAGAAAGTCACATTTGATTGAGGAATTTATTGTAAATTACAATTTAAATTTAGCAAATCAACCAAACAACATACCGACTTTTCGAACCGTCAATGGCGAATCAAATATTGATCTGACACTTTCTTCAAACGATCCTTTCATTGAAATTTCAAATTGGAAAGTTGAAAATGCGACGTCATCAGATCACAATTTAATTAGCTTTAGACTTAATAAAAACTTAGCATGCGCAGACCATACTACACCTTGTGTTAATTACAGATTGGACTTGGACTCGATTAAAGATGAAATTCTTCAACCGCCCGATTGGTGGAACGAGGAATTGGAGAGATTTCGAAAAATCTACCTTGCGAAAAAGACCCTCTTTTATCGCAACAGGTTTCAAGAATATTCCGACCATCTTTTCGCCGAAATGACTAGGGCAAAGGAAACTTTCAAAGAGAAAGTGGAGAAGCGCAGACAAAAATGCTGGACGGATTTCGCCGAGAATGACTTGGCCCGGAACCCCTGGGGAGTTGTCTACAAATTGGCCTCTGAAAAATTCAAAACTCGTGGAATTTTGCAATCTTTTCAAACCAACGAGGACGACAACATAACCAGGGATTTCCGATCAACCTTGGAATTTCTCCTAACAAATTTACTTCCGGATGACGACCCCGACATCAACAACGTGGAACAACGCATCACACAAAGCGATTATCGAACAACCACTGCGGAAGTGGGAAGTGACGTTGTAATCACTGATGAGGAAGTCAACATTTTTGTGTCTCAGATCCAAAACAAGAAAGCCCCGAGCCTCGACAACCTCAAAGGAAAAATTCTTAAGAGACTGCACCCGAAAATTACTCCGCTGATTACCCGAATTTACAATGCCTGTTGGAATTTGAACTATTTCCCAACTACCTGGAAGAAGGGAAACCTTGTAGTTCTGCTAAAGGACCCTAAAGCCAGCCACTCGAACATCAAAAATTATCGCCCGATCACGCTACTTCCGGAACATGGCAAAATTCTGGAAAAAACCGTAAGGAAAAAGCTTGAAGAAGAATTGTCGCCGTTACATTCTCCACGCCAATTTGGATTTGTCAAGGGACGTTCGACAAGTGATGCACTGCACTTACTTGTCTCAACGATTCGGGACTGCCAGGCCAAGTATGTGGCAACAATCTTCTTCGACATCAAAGGCGCTTTCGATAATCTTTGGTGGCCATCCCTGATTAAGACATTAAGAAACCGAGGAGCCTCTTCGAAGTTGACAGCTATGATCAAAAGCTACCTAACGGACCGCGTTGTGCAATTCACACAAGGGGATGTGACTGTCCGAAAACTCTGCTCCAAAGGATGCCCTCAAGGATCCGTTTTGGGCCCCACATTATGGAACTTGATAATGGACACCCTCTTGGACTCAGAATGGCCGGATTTTGCAACCCCGATTGCATATGCTGATGATCTTGCTGTCGTTGTGAAGTCGGATCTTCGTTCACACCTCAAGCTACGACTAACTCAGGTAATTGATAAAATCACAGATTGGGCTACTCGTAATAAATTGAGTGTTTCAGAGACGAAGACGAAATTTATGATCCATAAATGCCCCTCGAGGTCCCACCACCGTGACCTGGACATCAGAGTGTATGGAAGCAAGATTTCGTTGGTGAAGACGCAGTTGTATCTTGGCATTATGCTCGATTCGAAGCTGCATTTCGAAAGCCATGCCACCCACACGGCGAAGAAAGTTCGGCAAATTACGATGAGTCTCTGTAGCCTCGCTGCAAGAAAATTTGGGCAATCCTGCGATAAATCGCTGAAAACGATTTATTTCGGGGCCATTGTTCCAATTATTTGAGCGTCTACCTGCCTCCAAGTGAAAGCCCGTTGCCAATTTTTGAACACCTGCACAAGATAATGGAATTGGTAGCAGGTAATAGAATCATTATTTGTGGAGATTTTAACTCAAGGTCGCAGCTTTGGTTTGACCGGTTTAACGACAGAAAGTCACATATTATTGAGGAATTCGTTGCAAATTATAATTTAAATTTAGCCAACCAACCAAATAATTTACCGACTTTTCAAACCGTCAATGGCGAATCAAATATTGATCGAACACTTTTTTCAAACGACCCATTTATTGAAATTTCAAACTGGAAAGTTGAAAATGCTACGTCATCGGATCACAACTTAATTAGCTTTAGAATCAATAAAAATCTTGCTTATGCAGATCATGCTACACCTTGTGTTAATTACAGATTGGACTTGACCTGGATCAAGAATGAAGTTCTTCAATCGCATGTCGATGACCTGATGAGCCTTTTGGATGAAAGATTTTCAACGATCGACCCTATCCCAGAAATCGAAAATACGACAAAGGAACTATACAGCGGATTTGCGGAGATTTTTCTCAAACACGGGAAAAAACGCAAAAATTTTGTGGCAAGGCCCGATTGGTGGAACGAGGAATTAGAGAGATTTCGAAAAATCTATCTTGCGAAAAAGACTCTCTTTTATCGCAACAGATTTCGAGAATATTCCGACCATCTTTTCGCGGAAATGACCAGGGCTAAGCAAACTTTCAAAGAGAAAGTGGAGAAGCGGAGACAGAAATGCTGGTTGGAATTCGCCGAGAATGACCTGGCAAGGAACACCTGGAGAGTTGTCTACAAATTGGCCTCTGAAAAATTCAAAACTCGTGGAATTTTGCAATCTTTTCAAACCGACGAGGACGACAACATAACCAGGGAATTCCAATCAACCATGGAATTTCTCATTACGAATTTACTTCCGGACGACGACACTGACGCCAACACCGAGGAGCAACGTGTCACTGAAAGCGATTTTCGAACAACCACTGCGGAAGTGGGGAGTGAGGAGGAGGAAGTGAGGAGGAGGTCGACAATTTTGTCTCGCAAAACCAGAACAAAAAAGCCCCGGGCCTTGACAATTTAAAAGGAAGAATTCTGAAATAATTGCACCCCAAAATTACCCCGCTGATAACCAGAATCTACAACGCGTAATTATTAAATTATTTTCCGACTACCTGGAAAATGGGCAACATTGTAGTTCTGCTGAAAGACCCCAAAGCAAGCCACGCAAATATTAAGAACTATCGCCCGATCACGCTGCTTCCCGAACATGGAAAAATCCTTGAGAAAACCATCAGGAGAAAGCTGGAGGAAGAATTGTCGCCGTTACATTCTCAACACCAATTTTAATTTGTCAAAGGTCGTTCGACAAGTGATGCGTTGCACTCACTTGTCTCAACAATTCGAGACTCCTAGGCCAAGTATGTGGCGACAATCTTTTTCGACATTAAGGGCGCGTTCGATAATTTGTGGTGGCCGTATCTCATAAAAGCTTTGACGAGGTGCGACCCCAAAATTGACAGCTATGATCAAAAGCTACTTGACCGATCGAGTAGTGCAATTTACTTAAGGAGACTTCACCGTTCGGAAAACCTGCACAAAAGGCTGTCCTCAAGGATCCGTTTTGGGCCCCACTATATGGAACTTGATCATGGACGTTCTTTTGAACTCAGATTGGCCGGACTTTGCGACTCCAATTGCATATGCTGATGATCTTGCTGTCATCGTAGAGTCGGATCTTCGTTCCCAATTAAAAATTCGACTAACTCAGGTAATTAACAAAATTACAGATTGGGCTACTCGTAATAAAGTGAGTGTTTCAGAGACGAAGACAAAACTTATGATTAATAAATCCCCCCCGAGAACCCACCATCGTGACCTCGACATCAGGATTTACGGCAGCAGAAATGCACTTGTGAAGACACAAAAGTATCTTGCCATACTTCTTGACTCTAAACTACAATTTGAGAGCCATGCCAGTTATTCTGCAAAGAAAATCTGGCAAATCACGATGGGTCTACGAAATCTCGCCGCCAGAAAGTATGAACAAACCTGCAATAAATCATTGGAGGCGATTTATTATGGAGCGATTGTCCCCATTCTGACGTACGGTAGCCGTGTCTGGTCAGACAGACTCCATACTTTCAAAAACCAGCGACAATACTTGTCTGCACAAGCGCCGTTCAACCGGATTTTCGCGAAGTGCTACGCTTCGGTTTCGAAGAAAGCAGCTGCTGTTCTCGCTGGACACTTGCCTATGGACATCGAGATTCAAACTCGACACTGAATCAGCGAAATAAAACATGGACGCAATGTTTTACTTTTCGATGAATTGATCACCCCCCAGACATTCGATTCCATAAGGCACTGCAGAGAATATGTTTATCTTTGTGCGCTCGACCGTTGGCAACACAGATGGGAAACATCGACGAAAGGACGGATTTCGTGTGAATTTTTTCCGGACGTTTTTCGCCGACTTGAAGGCCCCCCAATCACGTTTTCGCATCACAAGTCTCAGGTTCTCACGGGACATGGGAACTTTGGTATCCACCAATTACGACATGGAAAAAGCGAAAACTCAAAACTCTGTCCAAATTGCCCCGACTTTGACGATGACCCGGTTTACCGCATCTTGGAAGGCCTCCTTTTCGGGGAAGTTCAGGAACGGATCCGGGGAATCACCGGAACCTGGCCACCTGACCTCACTCAGGTGCCATTCATTGACAATGATGAAGTGTTTAGTGCACTTGCCCTGGACTTGACCCCCCCCCCCGGATGTGACTTTAGAATAAGTTAGTTAGGTTAGAATGTAATGTTAGGTTAGGATGACTCAATCCACCAGGTTTTGGAGCACCACCTGTTCGCAGACGCACAAAACGGATTGGGAAATCACCCGGATTTGACCACCCGGATTTGACTCTTCAATTCAATGTATATATTTGTACACACACAAGACACACACAACATTACACACACGCACATATACACACAGCTTTGGCTAAATACCGAATGTGCCGCGCATGCGCAGAATGACAGCTGTTTGTCAATTGTCAAAATGCTGTCAGAAATAACGTGCAAATGATAGTTTGGTTATGTATCTGTTTTAACAATTATATTTGCAGATGTTTAGTGTTACATTACTTATATTAATTTTAGTGGTGAATGTTGTGTTTTTTGTAGCAATAATAATTATAAACATTGCTGTTAGTATCTTAAAACATACCTCTTGTTTTTTTGTTGAGCGGTGAAATTTTGTAAACGCAGAAGCTTATAGAATTTCACTTATCTTCACTTATTAGCACATAGTTTTTAAACATTTATTTTTAAATACAATGTATACACAACACTTTTTCACGTTTACTGTTACTATTATTTGTTAGTGCTTCGTATAAACAGTTACAACTTTGTGACGTTGTTCTGTTCTGAGCTGCTTTGGTACTAAAGTCTGATGCGTTGAGTGGCGAGCTTATAAATCTATGCGGCCGACGGCATCCTAAACTTTTCTAAAGTGTAAATGTTTTATTTTTTTAATGTATTGCAAATATTATTACTTATTGTCTGTAACTATATGTTTTATTGTTTCTTAATGTTGTATAACTGTGCTATGTTTTTTTTTGTTGTTTTCTGTGGTGGTTAAATGTTTATAAAGTACCGATATGTAAGTTTTGCAATGCTAATGTGTGTACGTGTTTAGTGAACAGTACATTGCACATTTGTTTATATCTTTTTGTTGTCTTTTTCTTTTTAAAATGTTTTGTAAATAACATTATCAGTTCAAAATATTAGAAATTGAACCTATATTGACTATATATTTTTAAATTATTTATAGACATTAGTTACTAAATTGTTGCATTAGCTGTTGTTGTTATAAAAATCAATGTTTGCATGAAACATTCGTCTGCACGTTATTGATTACTTGACATCAATGTTTGTTTTTGTTTTTGTTTTATGTGTTAAAATTTATTTATAGACATTTGTTATTTAATTGTTGCATTAGTTGGAGTTGATGTAAAATTTAATATTTGCATGATACAGTTGTTTGGACTTTCTTAATTACTTGAAAGTAATGTATGTTTTTTACGTGTTTCTTACGTTAGCGTAAAATTCATAGTCAGTTTTGAAATGAATATTCTAATTTGTTTTTTTTTGTTTGTTAAGTAGATATTTGTTTGGATCAATTTTCAAAAGATTCAAAATACTTGGAAACATTTGTTTGAAACTTTTTTCTCAGAAGTTTTCTAATTACTTGGAAGCATTGACAATGCAATTTTGTAGAAGCCTTTAATGTCAATTTCTTCTTTCACCTGAGACCAATGATTCTTGGATCTCAACTAATTACTTGGGAAGTACAGACTTGGAACAACATCCGAATTTAAATTAATATTTCAATTGTTGATTTTGCTTATAAATAGTTATTTGTTTATATCAAGTTCCAAAACTTTACAAATCATTTGGAACTGTTTGTTTGGTACATTTCTCAGATGTTTTTAAATTACTTAGAACCATTGACAATGGAACATTGTAGAAACGTTTCATGTTAATTTCGCTCTTTACCTGGAACAAATAGTTTTAGTACCTCAACTAATTACTTGAAAAGTACAGAGTTGCAACAATTTTTAAATTTTAATTTATTTTTCTTTTTTGTTTAATTTATTTTTGGGTATTGTAATTCTTTTATAGACATTTTTTGTTTAATTGTTGCATTAGTCGGAGATGGTGTAAAAGTTAATATTTGGATGATACATTTATTTTCACATTACTAATGACATGGAAACAATGTATGTGTTTTATGTGTGTTTTACGTTTTTGTAATGTTTATAGTCAGCTTTGAAATTAATATTTAAAATTGTTGTTTTTGTTTATATAACAGATATTTGTTTTACTTTTTTTTTCAAAAGTTAGAAATTACTTGGAACCATTTGTTTGGAACATTTTTCAAAAGTTTTATTATTACTTAGAACCACTGACAATGGTATTTCGTAGAATTCTTTCACGTTTAGTTTTCTTTTTATCTGGAACCTATAATTTTTGTAAGTCAAGTAATTACTTGGAAAGTACAGACTTATAACAACGTTTATATTTTAATATAGTTTTCTTATTTTTTTTAATGTATGTATGGGTATAGTAACTTATTTTTAGTCATTTGTTATTTAATTGTTGAAAATTTTGGAGTTTAAGTTTGATGTAAAAATTAATATTTGCATGTTACATTTGTTTGTACATTACAAATTATTAAAAAAAATGTTTGTTTTTAAACGTGTTTCGTGTTTGCAAATTTTTTATAGGTATAATTACAATTAATACTTTAATTGTTGTTTTTGCTTATAAAATAGTTATTTGTTTGTATTAATTTTTTGATGTTTTTAATTTATTTTGAACATTGTGAATGGAACTTTGTAGAAACGTTTCATGTTGATTTCTCTCTTTTTATCTGGAACAAATAGTTCCAGTATCTCAACTAATTACCTAAAATTTATGATAGACATTTGTTATTTATTTGTTGCATTAGTTGGAGTTGATGTAAAATTTAATATTTGCATGTTACAGTTGTTTGCATTTTACTAATTATTTGAAAACAATGTATGTTTTTTTACGTGTGTCTTACGTTTGCGTAAATTAATAGTCAGTTTTGAAATTATTATTGTAATTGTTATTTTTGTTTGTTAAGTAGATATTTGTTTAAATCTATTTTCAAAATATTCAAATTACTTGGAACCATTTGTTTGAAACTTTTCTCAGAAATTTTTAATTACTTGGAAGCATTGACAATGGAACTTTGAAGAAGCGTTTCATGTTAATATCTTTCTTTACCTGGAACAAATAGTTTTTGTATCTCAAGTAATTACTTGAAAAGTACAGACTTGCAAGAATATTCCAATTTAAATTAATATTTTAATTGTTGTTTTTGCTTATGAAATAGTTGTTGGTTTGTATCAAGTATCAAAAGATTCTAAATTACCTGGAATTATTTGGTACATTTCTCAGATATGTTCAAATTACTTGGAACCATTGACAATGGAATTTTGTGGAAGCGTTTCATGTTAATCTCTTTCTTTACCTGCAACAAATAGTTTCCGTATCTCAACTAATTACTTGGAAAGTACACTTGCAACAACATCTGAATTTAAATTAATAGTTTAATTGTTGTTTTTGAAATAGTTATTTGTTTTTACCAAGTTTCAAAATTATACAAATCATTGGAAACTGTTTGTTTGGTACATTTCTCAGATGTTTTTAAATTACTTGAAACCATTGACAATGGAACATTGTAGAAACGTTTCATGTTAATTTCGCTCTTTACCTGGAACAAATAGTTTTAGTACCTCAACTAATTACTTGAAAAGTACAGAGTTGCAACAATTTTTAAATTTTAATATATTTTTCTTTTTTGTTTAATTTATTTTTGGGTATTGTAATTCTTTTATAGACATTTTTGTTTAATTGTTGCATTAGTCGGAGTTGATGTAAAAATTAATATTTGGATGATACATTTATTTGCACATTACTAATGACTTGGAAACAATGTATGTTTTTTATGTGTGTTTTACGTTTTTGTAATGTTTATAGTTAGCTTTGAATTTAATATTAAATATTGTTGCTTTTGTTTATATAACACATATTTGTCTTATTTATTTATTTTTTTCAAAAGTTAGAAATTACTTGGAAACATTTGTTTGGAACATTTTTCAAAAGTTTTATCATTACTTACAACCACTGACAATGGTATTTCGTAGAATTCTTTCACGTTTAGTTTTCTTTTCGTCTGGAACCTATAATTTTATAAAATTTAATATTTGCATGTTACAGTTGTTTGCATTTTACTAATTATTTGAAAACAATGTATATTTTTTTATGTGTGTCTTACGTTTGCGTAAATTAATAGTCAGTTTTGAAATTATTATTGTAAATGTTATTTTTGTTTGTTAAGTAGATATTTATTTAAATCTATTTTCAAAATATTTAAATTACTTGGAACCATTTGTTTGAAACTTTTCTCAGAAGTTTTTAATAAGTTGGAAGCATTGACAATGGAACTTTGAAGAAGCGTTTTATGTTAATCTCTTTCTTTACCATGAACAAATAGTTTTCGTATCTCAAATAATTACTTGAAAAGTACAAACTTGCAACAATATTCGAATTTAAATTAATATTGTAATTGTTGTTTTTGCTTTTGAAATAGTTGTTTGTTTGTATCAAATATCAAAAGTTTGTAAATTACTTGGAATTATTTGTTTGGTATATTTCTCAGATATGTTCAAATTACTTGGAAGCATTGACACTGGAATTGTGGGGAAGCGTTTCATGTTAATCTCTTTCTTTACCTGCAACAAATAGTTCCCGTATCTCTACTAATTACCTGAGTAGATAGAGATAGCCGGTTCAAAAACCACCTCCACCTCCCTCTACTGCGCATGTGTGAAAATAGTGTCAGGCGCAGCCGCAAGCGCGTAATCGCAGCTCGCTGGCCTGCGACCAGCTGGTCAGCCGGCCTGCGGCCGACTGACGCCATTTGTAATGATGCAAATATATTTATGTAGTATAATAATAATAATCGTCGCCATCTTGGAAGTTTGAAAGTCGGCGGCGGTCATTTTTGTTTAATGGTAAATTGGCGCCAAATTTAAATTATTTCAAAATTAATATTTGAAATTAGTCGGCCATGTTTGTTTGTTAAAAAAAAATGGCGCCAAAATTTAAATTTATTTAAAAATTAATATTGGGTGTAATGTTGGTTGTCTAACCGTGGTGTAGCCAGCGGTTATGTGACAGATTTTAATTTGTGGTTTTGTTTGAAAAGTCAAATAATGCGTGTTTGTAATGTTGTTTGCCTAACTTGTCTGTTGCGCACCAAGTTTATTTTATTATTTGTTTAAAATATAATGCAAAAAAAAGTTGTTGTTGTTCCTTCCATGGGGAGTCGAACCTCAGGTAGGTAGAGTGGATAGTGCTGTCCATTTTGGAAACCTGAAACAAATTTACATAAGCTATTTGGTTAATGGATAATAATAAAAACAATAAATTACTTTAATTGTTTATTACATCTAAATATAAGTACATGCATACATACATACATACATATTATAATACATAAACATTATAATACAATAACTACAATACAAATTAAATATTATTCCTGAGTTTGAGGAGGAATATTTTTATGACCCCAAGATAATGTTCTACCTTCAGAATTGTTTAAGATGTAACGTTTATCATCTTTGAAAGATAAAGCAATTTTTTTCTTTAATTCTGTGTAAATGTTATGAAGCTTCGAACGAAAGATATTCATTTCTTTAATAATTTCAGTGTTTGGAACAGTAACTGCGTTTTGGTAGTCAATTTTATGTAATTCACTTGTAATTACATTGTGTTTAATACCCTTAGCTTTTTTAGATAATTCACCTTCAACATCCACACAATATGCTTTAGCACCTGTTCCTAAAAATTCTGATATTACACGTCCTTTATATTCATCTTTCATCTTCCCGATGACAGAAGACGATACAGGTATTCCATGAATATTTTCTGCTTTATAATTTGAAGTATCAAAACGCTCTATATTAGATTTAATATCATCATAAATATTTTCACAAAAAATTTCAATTACTAAACTATCAGTATCGGTATACAAAAGCGTTGCATTGTTACCGTATTTAAGTTTTATGAAATTATAATAAAAATCATACATAATAGTTTTACTGATATCTAGAATAGTAAAACCTACATACAGAGGTTTATTGTAGAAAACTTTTTCGTTCTCTAATTGAATAGCTACAAAATTTGGTGTAAAGATAGATGAATTTTTAAAATTTGGTCGTGCAATTAAACTTTCAGCACCTGGTTTTCTACCTATATTATTCCATGATGTTACCAATTTCACGTTTACTCTTTTATCAATTGATTCCATGGTTTTACCAAAAACTGAATTATTCATTAATTTAAATACATCTTTTTCTAACGCGTTTTTTGATTTGTTACGCATTTCTGTATTTAAATCAATATATGTTTTCAACCATGGTGATTGATTAAAACTTAAAACACGGTGAATATTAATTAATTTTAAACCACCTTGTATAGCTTGTCTTAAATTTCGATAATGTAAAACATAGTGTACTTTATTGTTTAAGGTTGCGCAAAGTTTCTCAGTTTTACTAGAGGGAGGAATAAATTTTTCAGGACAAAATGGTAAATCGTTGTGAAGATTATGTAATTCAGAAGGATATTCTAAATCAACTTCGAATATATAACCTACATCAGCGTTATCTGTCAAATTGAGAATTAGGTTATCATTGAATTCATTAGGATCTTCCCATCGAAAACCGCTATAAGGTAAATATTCAGACATTGCTGCTCCATACAAGTTGGTTGCATCAAGGTACATTATAAAAGAAGTTGGTTTAGAAGGATCATGATTTGATAAAAACTTATTATTTGCTACTGCTTTACGTTTTGAACATTGACAAAGTCCTCCTCTAATAGATTTTCGAAAGAAATGTACCATGTCTATATCAGTTAACAATTCGAATTTAATTCCAGTCATTTTTAACATAGCATCCCAGCCTAATGAAGGTGCTGTTAAGTAATGAGCTGGATCTAGTTCATAAATTTTGAGACAAACCTTTCTGAAATTTTCAAAAATGTCTGTAAGTAACAAAACATCAGACTTTAAATAAATGTTGGAATAATCACCTAACGTTTTGCAATCAAATAGATTCCAGACTTCCTGTGCTCGCTCATAATCATGTTCACTGATATCAGTTTTATTAAGATTATCATAAAATTGTTGAATCAATGGTAAATTGGTATCATCTAACTTATTAAAACAATCCAAATATGAATATGGAAAAACACCTTTTTGTCTTATCAAATTAAATTGGTTATCGTCCGAAAAGTGTTTCCGAATGGTTAGACATTCATCAGAAGTTAAAGTCTGAGATAATTTATCTAATGAAAAAGAAAGGAAACGGAACGAATCTACGAATCTAAGCGTTATAAAAATATTGTCAACTGTATTTGTAGTCGTGTTCATGACCTTATCAACTAAAATTTTTTTTGAAAATGTAATATACTTTTCTTTAGTTTGAGCAATGCAATTAATGATGGTCTTTTCTGTTGCTAAAGCTTTAATAAATAAATGACTATCATAATTAGTTAAATTATGACAAAAAACAGGGATATATTTTGGAATCTTATAATTTAAATTACAAATAGAATGGGCAGGTCCTAAAAATTCACCTGTTAAGTGACAATGATTACGAACTCTATCACAATTTAGACTTCCGTAATCTGTTTTGAAAGGTTCTTTACATAAATGACAATGGGTAGATATTTGAAAAACCAATTCATCTAACGGAGTCATTTCAAGTGGTACGATATGTTTGAGGTGATCGTGATAAAGTCTATTTACATCATCTTGCAACCATTTCACAAAAATTTCAGGAGCATCTTTTCCTCGATAAGTCCGATATATTGATAAATTATCATTATATGCACATTTTATGTAATATCCGAAACTATATGGTTCATGTAAATGTGTAACAATTGTACGGATATTATCGGCTGAATTATCATTGCGTAAAGGTTTTAAAATAGATTCAAAATCGAAATAAAATACAAAAGGAACTTTAAGAGATTTATCAAAATTTTGAAATGTTAATTCATTACCAGGCACTTCTTTACCAAATTTATTTATAATCAGATCAGAAGTTGGTAATGTAGTGACAACTTCATTACAAGCATACTTACGATGTTTAACTAATTTTTGTTCACTCGAAAAAAATAATAGACAACCGTTACATATAAATTTAGCATGATTATGTTTGGAAAGTTGTGAACTTATTAATCGAGAAATGTTGCTTATCAGACAGTAATGTTTGATCATTCTTTCATCGTCTACGATAAGTAATAAATTTACATGAATGTCTCGTTCCTTAGAAGTTAAATAAAAGGGACCTATAATATCTGATACCCATTTACCTTTTTCATGATCAAAACGCTGCTCTGTTCCATAGACATTTACACTAATATTATTAAGTGCTTCAAATTTAAAAATATCAGTTAATTTAACCGGAAATGAAATATCTGTAAAATCTAATTCCTCTTCAAACTCACGATAAGCATCAACTCGATGTCGATTAACATTTACTTCAGTTGAATGAAGGTGTGCCAAAACAGACCATTTGAAACATTCATTATCATCATTATGAATATTGATAACCGCTCTCCGCTTCACTATGTCCTTCGGTAATGGTATATATGTTGATGCACGTAGTGGATTGAATTTGTTGATATTAAGTTCCAAAAACAAAATTTCCATTAAAATCCAACCTAAAAAATTTAATACAATAATATGTTTATAAATAAAATTGGTATTACTTACCACTATCTTTTTCCAAGAATTCACTCATTTTGTTTTTTATGACGCCACATATTTCTTCCAGTTCTACCTTAATATTTGTCGATATTGAAATGATGATATTTTTAGTGTTGAATGATTTGATTTCGATAATGTCTTTAGAAGGTAAAATATATTTAGCAAAAAGTTCGAAATTAATTTTAAGTTGGTTAAATTCTCTCAGTTTTCTAGTTATTAAAGTGATAAGTTTATCTTGATTTCTTTCAAAAAAATTGCACACTTCCAAGTCATCTAGTTGTGAATTTTTCAATCGGTATGAGGTAATTCTTGATTTGAAGGCAACTTGATATTCTTCAACGAAATCATCATCATCATTAATTTTGGCGGAGATGACACTTTTATGTTTTAAAGAACGTAAATGGTTTAATCTGGATCCTCTGTAGTGATTATTGCATATTTCACAAAATTGATGAAATGAACATGATGGAGCGTTAGTAGTAACTTCTAAAAACAAAAACAAGTTATAATAATAATATAAACAATATTTACAAAAATACCTTGTAAAGGTGTTCTAGTTGTCAGGCGGGCTTTTTTAGGAGTCATATCATCCGAATCCATTGAACACAATGATGAATTTGTAATATGACGCTTATAGTTATCAAATCTCGTAAATGACGTTTTACATCCGGTGCAAGTGAGTTTAGATAATTTATCACCTTAAAAATGCTCTTAATTAAAACAATTTCTATAACGTAAAATGTATTTACTTACTATGTTTTTTTACATGACGTGTTAAAGCATCTTTGCGAGTAAACTTGTTATCGCATTGAGAGCACTTGAACATGATTGGTTGATTACTTTCATACACGTACAGTCGAAGTAGAAATGAATTAATCATTGATGCGATATGATTTTATATTCTATAAACTTTGCAACCGGATATTGTGGTTTCTTACGTAAAAATTCAAAAAATTCGAAATATAACTGATAAAAATTTAACGTTTTTAAGGAAAAAACGTTAGACAGGAAATATGATAACAAAAATAATCAGAATGAATATTATTTTTTATTAGACATAAAACAAACTACATACTTAAACTAACAAAGTCATACACCTAAATAAATTTTTAATTGCAGTTTTTAAGCCAAACCTAACGCTATGAACATCATAAAAACGATCCAACATGTACAAACAATTCCAAACATTGCTAAAAAGGTAGGAACATGATTAAAACAATTTTTTATTGAAACTACATCATGATCATTAAGTATAAGTCTCTTCCAATCAGTATCAATATAATTACTATTGGTAAAAACTAGTCTTAATTTAAAATATATTACAGAGTTTGCTGTAGAAACATTTTCATATTTAAATATTTCTATTGCAGTATTGCTCAAATAACCCAGATTCATCTTCTTCCATTGGTAATCAACATCGTTGAAAAATAAACTTTTCCAGAGAGGAGACCATCTTGTGTTGTTAGGACTTTCACTAGTGAAGACGATGTACATATCTACAACATCTAGCGGTTTTTGCACATACAACACATTTTGTATAAGAGTAACAAATAAGATGAGTGATGAGTTCAAAAGAGGCATTACACTTGAAACGCAGTGGGTTGTTGTTGTTGTTGTTGTTGTTGTTGTTGTTGTTGTTGTTGTTGTTGTTGTTGGCTTCCTGTATCATCTAAAATACACAAAACACAATTATTTATTGATGAAGGAGGACCATCAAACTGATCTTCGTCAAAACTGTTATAATAATGTTGTAAACATGGTAGATTCAGCTTTATATCATGATCTTGTTGATATGTTTCCGGTAATTTATGAAATATATCCATCAACTGGCACGGTCCTAATTTCAGTAGTTCCAGTTTCATTAGTAATCGAATATCGCTTATGGTTTTTTCAAAATGCAGCACTTTTTTTATAACAGGTTCTACACTCGTTGCCATCTTAAATGGAACTAAATTAGACGTTAAATAATTATATTGTATATATATATATATATATATATATATATATATATATATTTCTTATTTATTAGGTAATATCTTTCATTTCAATCCAACTATTCTGATTATCTGGTAAACCTAACCATTTCACAAATAATTTAGTTCCTTTACGTCGAATCACCTTTTCAACTAAATAGACGTCAGGATATTGAGTTTTTGATAATTCCCAAATATAAAAAGCTCCTTTGATTGGTTGACCTTCTTTATCTTCTAGTAGAAATGTTACAGGATTGGTTAGATTAATCTTACTGATTTTAAAAATTTCCGTTGACCAATTGGGTGTATATCCTTTTTCAAATAACATCTTTTCTTTGCTAATTCTTACGAAATCTCCGACTTTAAATTTTTTTCTGTTTTTATCAACAATCTTTAGATGATCATATGCTGTTATGTCTCCTTGATTCGAAGCGTTTATCTCTGTGGGTTTCCTTCCTGTTGTTCGATGTATTGTAGTATTATAATTTTTGGTTATCTCTTGCAATTTATTTATCCATTTATGTGTCGCAAATAACGTAAAATATCGATAAATTTTTGATTTTAAAGTACGTATAACTCGTTCAGCAATTGCTGCTTTTTTAACGCTGTACGTACTATAGTGATTAATATTATAACGTCTCATCAAATCCTGAAAAGTGGTATTATAAAATTCCTTTCCTTGATCTGACTGTAAATTCTTTGGTATTCGTTCTTTTTCATTCTTTAGTATTGATTCCATAGCTCTGCTAACCTCATTAGCTGATTTCGATTTCAGTGGTCTGGTCCATAAAAATTTAGAAAAACAGTCGATTACGACTAAAATATATTTAAATCCATTATTATGATAAGATAAATTTTGCATTTCTGCTAAATCTACTTGCCATAAATCATCCAATCCTTTAATTATAGTACGTCTTCGTTTAAAATTCTTGCGTGCAGGTTTAAATATCTCGTTTACCAATTTTTGCTTTACATCACTAACTTGCTTTAGTCGAACCATTGCTTATTTACGGTACACTTCTCTACAATTTCCATGACGATCTGACATTTGACCTGGAGGACACTTGTTTTTATTATGAGGCATGGGTTCTATCTTTGGACCTTCTTCTTCACTATTTTCATATGAATCTGTTACTTTCCTTTTCTTTGATATAGGTACATTCTCAAGTTGATCTGTATCACCTGCTTTAGAACGTTTGGAAATGGTTTCTGGTATTATCTTAATACTATCGATTCCTTCAAAGCGTTCTTCAAGTTTTTTTATTCGTTTGGTTATCTCATTTGAATTATTCATAAATTTTTTCCACTTCTTATCGATTTCATAATTTATACTTAAATGTTTGTTATGCAATTCTGATTGAATCGTGTGAGGAATTGTAGCAATTATATTATCAATTTTTCCATCAAGTATTTTGTACTTAACATTCATGGTTAAGTTTAACTGATTAAATTTATCCATCCATATAGCATCTGCTTTATGAACATTATTATTTAAATCCGTTAAAGCAGCTATTACTCCTTCCATCTTTTGGTATATTTGTTTACTTACTAAATCAATATATACCTTATTCGCACAATCTTTGTCTTCTGTTGGATCATTAATGTTACAGATTCTATGATGTTTTAAATCAAGGTCACCATCAGCAGTGAAAACAAATGGTGATGGTGTAGATTTAAAAAATGCACTTGATGCTGATAACACTTTACGTCCGAATAGATCAATGGGCATTTCAACACTGAGGATTAACCAGAAAAAAACTTAAACCTAATATATTACACCACATTCCTTTAATTCTTCTTCTATTGATAAAATTTCATTCAGATGGGAATTGTTACCCGCTTTTGTCGCTGCATGTAATAATGCTAGACGTGACACTAATTCATTTATGTCATCCCAGTAAACATATTCTACACGTTTATTAGTGAATAATCCTTCACCAATAAACGGAGATTTAGGAAATGAAGTAAACATTGGTTGCACAATTTGAGTATATTTTACACCTCTATGACCTTTTAGTTGTTTTGTGGGATCATTATTTTTTCTATGTGTATTAGAAATTTCAAGTATTTTTTTGTATGCTGACCGATCCTCTTTTGTAATTTGAGTGTATTTATCTTCAGGGTTTTTAAAAAATATTAGTCTGTATAAACCAGGAGTACCAGGAAATGATTCATTATCTAAAATTAAATCACCATTTTGACTGATTATTAATTCATGTTTACCCATAAATAGTTTATTCTCTTTTGAATTATATCTAGGACCAAATGTCTGATCACTGGTTTTCTCTAAAACTGCTTCTATTGCATTTCTCGCAACTGGAGGATATTGTTCTAAAAATTCATCTAAAATATGTCTGCTATTAATTAAATCATCCATAGTGTCAGATTTGGTTTCTTCATCTTCTTCTTTTATTTCTGGTATTGACTCATATATTTCTTCTGGTTGTCGTAGTGATGTACTAGGTTCATATGTTTCTTCAACTGGTAGTTCAAGTTCTTGTTTAATCTTTTCTTTTTTTGGTAATTTAAGAAATTGTTTCCTTTGCTTTTGAATATGATGTTTTGGTCTTTTGTGTTGTTTTTGTTGTTGTTGCTGTGGTGGTGGAGATTGCTTCTCCAATTTTATTGAAATTTCTTCTAAAGGATTTATAACAGGCTGAAAAAGTTTTTTAATTGACTCATCCGCTTCACTGCTGTTTAACTTTATGGCTTTATACTTCTTTCGAATTGAATCAGCTGCTTTTAATATATGTCTTTTAAGGTTTTGATCTGGTTTGGTACCCATCATTACCGCTTAATGTTATAAACTAACCGAACAAATCAGAATTATTGTTTATATAACTTCTTATTCTACTGCTATTATAACGGGTCTCAAACTGATATTAACCGATCTCAAACCGATCAGGAACTGCTTTTTAACAGACATTAACCGGTCTGAAACCGATATTAACCGGTCTCTATCCGATAATAACCGCTCTGGAACCGGTATTAACCGATATCACACCGATACTAACCGGTCTGAGACCGATATTAACCGGTCTGGAAACGTTGTCAAATAGATATCAATCTACACTTGAATAAAATGATCAAACCCTTTTCTATATCGACCCTTATTTAATTCATTATCTTTACATATAACCAAAAAACCATATTGGTTTTTCCAACATTCCTGACATATTTCACAGAATTGTTCGAATTTCATATCAGCACCAACATGATCTTCATATACATGTTTTAAATTTAACAGATCTTGTTTTAATATTACCAATAAATTTGCATTATCTCGAATTAAATGTTTCGGTATTTTTGTATATGTTTGACAGAGATAGAAACTATCAATATTTTTATGCCGGCCCATGCAAAAGTAATCCCTTATCTTAGCTTGATTACACATTATGACATCATCAAATATAAAAATGGAGTTATTTTTTGCATCTTTTGGATCTAGCACGTCTTCATTATGTTCATACTGGTTATATTCCATTCCTTTAATTTTTTGTAGCACATCACTAAGCAGTTTATATTTCGGTTGATATAATGATTTACAATAAATATATATGTTTTCAAATTTCAATCCGTTGGGATCAAACAATAAAGACAATAATATGTTAGTTTTTCCTCCACCAGAAGGTCCACAAATTATACAACGTATTGATTCGGGTAAAAGTGTACCATGTCGATGAGACATTTTATGTTTATTATCAACATTATTATAATCATGATTTATGATAGGTAATTGTAATTTTTGCTTTAACACTTTCATTTTCATACTAAATTAAAAACATTTATAAGAAGGTTTATATAGGGAAAAAAGTTCAGTTAAATGTTGTCTTTCAAAGGGGAAGGACTATTAAATACTGCAATCAATAAATTACCTTTTGAATTACATTTACCAGGATATCAATATTGCGGACCTGGTACAAAACTTAAGAAACGGTTAGAACGAGGTGATCCTGGAATAAACAAGCTTGACAGCTTTTGTAAAACGCACGATATAGCTTACGCTAATTCCAACGATTTAAAAGATAGACATCAAGCGGATCGAATTTTAGAAGATAGTGCATGGTCACGTGTTAAGTCTAAAGACGCTTCATTTGGTGAAAAAGCAAGTGCCTGGTTTGTAACTAACGCAATGAAAGTCAAAAGGAAATTAGGTATGGGAATCCAAGGGAAAAAATCGAAAAGGAAGACAAAGAAATCTAGAAAGAGGACACAGAAAAAACAACAACCTTTTCATAAAGCTCTTTTATCAAATTTAGAAAATAAGGGATATGATAATATAAAATCTGCATTATCAGCTGCTCGTATAGCAGTTAGAAAATCTGGAGGTCGTAAGCGTATAAAAATTCCTCGTATTATACCTATAAAAACAGGAGGATTTTTACCATTGTTACCATTAATTTTTGGAGGACTTAGTGCCTTAGGGGCTATGGGCGGAGGTGCTGCTGCTATAACTAAAGCTGTAAATGATGCTAAAGCAGCGAAACAGAAATTAGATGAGAATAAACGTCATAATAAAGTACTGGAAGATATCGCTATCGGGAAGGCGGGAAGTGGTTTATATCTTCGAAAGCAACCACGAGGTTATGGATTGTATTTACGTAAATTTCCAAAAAACTACCAATAAAACTGCCTAATAGGGCACTAACTGATAATGATTTAAGAAGATATGCTAAATTATTAAAACTATCCAAATTTAAAGGCGTTTTTATGAGAGATGAATTAATTCATATGAAACCTGATAAGACAGAATGTGGTATCATTAATTTGGACTCTAAAAAAGGATCCGGAACTCATTGGGTTTGTTATAGAAAAACAAATAAACAGGTTGATTATTTTGATAGTTATGGAAATCTAAAGCCACCTCTAGAATTAGTACGATACTTAGGAAATTGTAATATTTACTTTAATCATGATCGTTATCAATTTTTATCATATAATTGCGGACATTTATGTTTGATGTTTTTACATAATAAAAGATGAGATAATCATGTATTTTATTCAGTCATGTATAAGACATTCTCCCTAACAGGTGTTGAAAGTACGCTGTCTGAACACTATGAGCCACCCATTGACCTTAAAGAAAATTCGAATTATTCTATAGCTTTAATCGGTTTTTATACTAACAATAATATACCAAATATAGAAGAGGGTACAAATAAATTTTATTATTTTGCTCCGAACACTACTGAAGAAAAAGTGATAACATTTCCGAAAGGTGCTTATGAAATAGCTGCTATAGAAAAATATATACAAATAATTCTTAGTGGACGATCTGCAACTGATGCTCAAAAACAGAATACATTTTCATTGAAGGCTAACGAAAACACATTAAAGTGTGAGATATTTAGTATTTACGACATTAATTTCGCTCACGAAGATAGTATTGGTAAATTGTTAGGTTTTTCTAAAAGGAAACTTAAAGCAAGACAATTACATGAAAGTGATTTACCTGTTAACATAATTAAGGTTAATACAATACGTATCGAGTGTAATATTGTAAGAGGTTCTTTCTACAAAAACAAAGAATCTCATACTCTTTATGAAACTGCTTTAAGTGTTAGTCCAGCCGAACAGATTTTTGTGGAACCATTAAATCCTATTTATTTACCTATCATTAATAGATCCAATATACCTAACCTAACTATTGATATTGTTGATCAAGACCATCGTCCTATAGATTTTAACGGTCAAACAATCAATATTCGTCTTGCTCTGAAAAAAGAAGCATAAACATGGGTTTAGTGTTTCAAAATCAATATAAAAAATCATACAATCCATCAAATTATCAGTCAGTATCTTGTCATCAGTCGACATTATCACATCAGAGCGTGCAGATTCTTAAATCGTTAGGATATAATGTCCGCCAGCAAACTTCAGGTTTACAGTTCACCGGAAATAGACGACAGCATAAGTAAAGAGGAAGAACATACATATAGTCCGCAAGTAAGATCTTTCGATAACAATGATGAAATCGAAATTATAATTAATCAGAGAGATATTTGGATTTCTCTCTTTGAATCATTTATACAAGTGGACGGTGAGTTCATACCAGATCCGGTACCGGAAACTGGCGGTGGAAATGTAACCTTGACTAATAATGCAGCGGCATATTTATTTGAGAATGTAAGCTATGAATTGAATAATGTTGAGTTAGATAGTGTACGTGAAGTCGGAACAGTATCTACAATCAAAACTTTTCTATGTTATGGTAAAGATGAAGTAAGAGCATTAACTCTCGCTGGATGGAATGATCAAGAAAGTCAACAACTGAAGACATTTAATGAAACTGATAATACGTTTTCATTTAGAATCCCTTTATCTTATCTGTTAAATTTACCATTTGATTATCATCGGATAGTTAGCGGTCATCAAAAACTTCGATTAATACGAAGTCGTAACGATGCTAATTGTTTCATTTCTACCGGAACGAGAAAAGCGACACTTAAGATTAACAATATTGAATTAAAAGCAAAACATGTTTATCCAAATGATGAAATTAAATTAACTATATTAGAAGGGATCAACAAAGATCGTGTTATATCGTTACCGTTCAGAAAATGGGAAATTCATGAACTTCCATCAGTTCGACAAACTAATAACGACATCTGGAGAGTTAAAACATCGACTCAATTAGAAAAACCAAGATTTATTATCGTTTGCTTTCAAACAAACCGAAAAAATAATCCAAAGTCTGATGTTACTCTATTTGATCATTGTGATGTAAGAAGCGTACGTTTATGGTTGAATTCAAATGTTTATCCATATGAAACATGGAAACTACAATTTGCTAAAAATAAATATTTAGAAGCATATCAAGCTTACGTTGATTTTTATAAGGAATTTAATGGAAAAGATCGTGCTGAACCTATATTAAGCTATACAGATTATAAAAAAAGACCGATATTTGTATTAGATTGTTCCAAGCAAAACGAAGCAATTCGAAGTTCCACCATTGATATCAGCTTAGAATTTGAAAGCGATAATAATTTCCCAGCCGATACAAGAGCTTATTGTATTATCATTCATGATAGAATAATGCAGTACTATCCGTTAACAGGAATAATTAGACAACTGATATAAGGATGAAAAAAAGTGTTACTATAAGTAATAGTGCTCCGGAAGTACATAATCTAATAGTTTGGTCATATGCTTATCAAGATGCTAGAAAAGGAAACTATTGGATACAATGCGCTGCAGACAGAGAAAGGTTTAAGTTTAGAATTAATCAAATGAAAAATATTTTAAAGAAGATCTTAAATTCTGCTCATCGTGAACAAATTTTTCAGTCTAGATTTAAGTGTTCAACATGAAGGTAGTAGTGATTGATGTTCAAGGATTTTATATACCTGAATTCATCGTTAAAGAATTAACAATATTTGATGGACATCGAACTGGTCACTATTTGTTTAAATCACCGGTGCCGTTTCGTCAACTAAGTGCTGATGTAAAAAAACAAGTGAAATATTTAGAATTAAATCATCATCTATTACGTTACAACAGTGGAAATATCGACTATGAAAATATTTATAACATACTAGAAGAAAATATTATCGATGATGTTATCGATATTATTTACGTAAAAGGAAGCGTTAAAGAGGATTTTTTAAGACAATTTTTCGATTCAAAGGACTTTTACCCTAGGATCATCAATTTGGAGGAAGCAAACTCTTGTCCAAAATTGCAACCACAACTTCCGTTATGTATGCATCATTACTTAAAAACTAAAATATGTATCTGTAGTCTTAATAATGTACGGTTTATTTATAATTATGTAATTCAGAATTTACCGAAATAAACGTTTAAAGTTTTAATCTCGTTTCCTTCTCCTACTTCATTAACCTGCCCGCTCCACTCTAGTTAAGATTATAAAAAGTACTGTTTCCGGTTACAGTGTTATTTTAGTTTACTACAAACCATGGAAATAAGTAAGTAATTTTTTTCTTAATCTCGCTTTTAAAACATTTTTTCTTTATAAGTTTTTTAATTTTTTTTGTCAAACTTGCTTTTAAAAATTTTTTCTTTATAAGAGTTTTTACTCAAACTTGCTTTTAATCTTTTTTTCTTTATAAGAGCTTTTTCTGAAACTTTTTCTGAAACTTTTTTATACATTTAGGCGAACAACGAATCATAAACGTCCTTCGACGTGTCCTCCCAGAAAACCTGCGGCACGTCCCGACCATGACCCAAGTCAGCAGGGGGCCACCTAACATACCTGCAGATTATGTAAAACGAACTTATGGCCCTTACACAATAGGGTATAAATTCCATAATAATTTGTTAAGTGTTTGGTTTTTCTACTAAATAAATAAATAAATAAATAAATAAATAATGAATCATCAACCTGTTTTTTATTTGTCTTTTTCATTTTTTTAATTACATATGAACAATATAAGGTAAGATAATTCAGTTGCATGTGAGTTTTCAATCAAACAACATGTGTGTTCTTATTTTATATCTATTGATTTCAACATCGATTGTTACTGCTGATAACATGAATAATAGTGCAAGTGATGAACAAGATGTTGTTAACTTTTTATCTAAATATGGGTATTTGAAACCTCTAAACAACGACATCAATTCAAACAATTCTATCAGATATAAAGAAAATTATAATGAAGCCTTATTTAATTTTCAAGAGTTTTACAATCTACCTGCAACAGGTGAAATTAATCAAGAAACTCTGAAATTAATTAAACAATCACGTTGTGGATTGCCTGATGCTGTTTTATCAGATTATACATTACATCCAAAGAAGTGGTCTCATTTTAATATAACGTGGCGTGCACATGTGGGTGATAGTCATATTAAATCTTTAGTACGAAAAGCTTTTTCAATTTGGGAAGAATTTACAAACCTAAAATTTACTGAAACTCCTCGTAACAGATATCCTAATATCTTTATAGCTTTTACAGCAAGAAAACATAAATATTTTATTCATCAACGTGAATGTTCATCTGATTTCGATGGACCTGGAAACGTTCTTGCTCATGCAGATTTCCCTAATGATATAAACGTTACGGAAATTCATATCGATAATGCAGAAAGTTGGTCTTATTCAACAACTGTAGATGCATCATATTCGGATTCACCTAGTTTATTAAATGTTATAATTCATGAATTAGGACATACGTTAGGATTAGAACACTCCTCTGTTAATACATCAATAATGTACTCTTTTTATTCAAATTCAAGGTCTAAATTAGACCAAGATGATATTTGGGCAATACAGAACTTGTATGGTATTAAATCAAAACAAAAACCCACTTTTAACGTTTCCACAACAACAACGCAAAAATCCCTACTAACTACATCAACCCCTAAAAATGTAACTGTTCTTCCAAAAGATAACAACAACAACAAATTTCCAGACTTATGTAGTTTACAAACAATAGATAAATTTCTAATAGTTAAAACACATTTATACATCTTTTATAAAAAGTGGGTTTGGTTAATTGAAATAGGTAAAAATTCATATCCAAAACCATATTTAATTACTGTGTGGTTAACATTTTTACCAAAAGATTTTGAAGAAATTACAGCAATTTATCATAAACCCTCAACAGATGATATAGTAATTATTGTAAAAGATGAAGTTTATATTTTTTCATTATCTACTTTTAAACTTAAAACTAATTATCCGAAATCTATAAGCGAAGAATTTAAAATATCGAGTCCAATTTCGGCAGCGATAACAACTTACTCAGGTGGTATTTATCTTTTTCTCAGAGATAATACATATATCACATTATCTAGTTGCATCTCTGGATATAATGTTCCTGGTTTAACAAACGAATTATTTGAAGGTGTTCCTAATAAAATAACAGGGGCATTTAGATATTTAAACGGAAAACTGTACTTTTTTAATGAAAATAATTACTTTGAATATGATGAATTTACTAACAGTGTCACAAAAGCGGGACCTAAAACTTTATCTATATTTAACATTAATTGTCCGCGAGAACACATCTTAATTCAATTGAAAAATATGATAAGTAAGCTGATCTCAATTAATGAATCTAATAATTAAGGTATGGAATTTTTTTTATCACCCATGAAACCGCGTTTTTCCTAGTTTACTTTTTATTAATCTATTTCATATCACTTAATAAAAACCGCTGCTTTTTCCTCATTTTAGATTTCCTTTCAGACTTATCATAGAGGGTTACAGCTTAATTTGCGGTAATTCCATATCCGTTTTATAATAATAACATTGAACTCAATTTTTTACTTGTTTATTTGAATGTGAAGCGTGAGTTCTTGCAG